>NC_084657.1:12870876-13172483 GCF_019802595.1 Syngnathoides biaculeatus
ATCCCAAACTTGGGACACTTTTTTACGCACTCGTTCCGACGGGCTTTCTGTGTGAATCATTATTCTGTAAAAAAAAATTCGCCACAGTGAACCCTTTGATAAGAACAAGACTCGCTATCTTCTGGATTTGTAAAGTCACAGCGAGGACATGAAACGGGATGGAGTTTTGTCAAGGGTAGACTGCAGCAGACACAGAGTGCCACAGTTATTTGGAGACTGGGGAGTATAGAGCTCGTGCACCGAAGTCACGTGACTGGCCATGGTGCCGGTCAAACAGAGTATTGTTCAATGCTAAGTTGGTTGGAAACGACGCGAAAATACGTCTTGTGGCACGACGCCTGGAGTTTTGTCCGATACGTTAAACATTTACAAGGTGATAATAAACGAAGGTACGTGGGAAAAATGAGAGACACTTGGCATAGAGGACCCATATTTAATGCAGAAGTCGATGTTTTCGCCGATAAGAAAGTGGACCGTTAACCAGCTTCCGCTTGCCTTGGAAAACTGGATCTACACATGGATCTGGTGAGGAAGTCGTCGAGATTTACACGGAAGAAGTCTGGAGGCATACAAATACTTGGTTGCTGGATCTGTTCTCAATCAAGAATAAATCCCACATAGTGACGGAGCCACTTGGATTTTTTTTAATATAAATACCAATATTTAAAAAAATGACCCATGGTTTTACAAAAACTCGCATTCATTAACTATGATTGGGGGAAAAAAAAAGACAGCGAGTCGGATCCTTCATACGAGCGTGTTGCGGCCACATAACTTCAGTAAACCTCTCCGTGACAAGCGTTTTTTTTTTTTTTTTTTTTTTAATATGTATTGTTCTCAAATGAGTCCAATGCGTATTTAAAAAAAGAAAATAAACCACTGGGATAGGCTTCAGCCCCCGTACACGGAGGTGTCTTGCTGCCACCTACGTAAACATCACTGTGGCCGACAGTTTATTTTCTTTTTTTGGACTCATTTGAGAACAATGCATTAAAAAAAAACAAATCTGTCAGGGAGAGGTTTAACGTGTGGCCGCAACACTCTTCCGTGTACATTGGAGACGACTCTTGTTTTATTTTTTAACGCATTGTTCTCAAATACTTTTTGGGAATTTGAGATTGAGAAGAATAATTCCTACCTAAAATAAAGCGACCGCTACACAGGCGTGTCTGTATTTTGGTTGGGCACCATCCATCACGTTTAATTGTCGAAATCCATCGATCTTTTCATGTCTTTTCAGATGGTATTCTATAGAATGACCTCTTATCTATGTATCTGTCTCGTCTGTTGTAACAACCAACAACACAACGAATCTCGGGCATTGTGTATCTTCTGCTCCGGTTCAATGTCCCACCAGCAGCTCTTTTTGACTGGCAATATGGCGCTGTGAAAATGGTAATGTCACGTGCACGAGCTCGATAGTAGTCGTGCAGTTTTCAGAGCTGAGGCACAGCAACAAGGCAAGGTGGGATTTCAGAAAATGGATTTTATCTCAGAGGAGACCGAGTCGCAGCAAGGAAATGGAACACTGCAGCAAAAAGGAGACTGTGGAAAATACTAATAGACCGTCCGGAGCTGAGTAACAAATTCAAGAAGATGAATTTTTTTTCCGGGGAAGTCACTGTGGAGGGCTGCACCCAAGTCGAGACTGCAGAGTGTAGTACTGGAGTACTCAGAGCTAAGGCACAGAAACAGGGCAGGCTAGGATTTGAGAAAATCGGAGAATGATGCGACCACGTACACAATGCAGCAAAGTGGAGAATGCGGATTATAGGATCGCATTGTCCAGAACTAAGGCAAGCAACAGCTCAGATTTCAAATTACCTGGATTTTTTTTTTCCCAAGAGGAGACTAATGGTAGCCAGTTTAATAAAAACATTTTGGTAACAAAGGCCTCTTGTCTCTCACGTGGTCAGGAGAAGAAAAGTTAAATGGGTCTCTGCAGCAAATAGAAAACTGTGGAAAATAGTCATCCATCATCATCATCTAGAGACAAAGCAGATCAGGCTAGCATTAGCATAACATTGAAGTAAAAGCTGAGAGCAGTAAAAGCTCACTGGTGCCAATTGGAGTATTTTGAGTGAAAACCCTATCTAAGTTGGTAAAATAATACTCCAGGTGTACCTCAGAGATGCATCCTAAGGCCATTTCTATTCCCTTCGTACTCGCTTCTGCAATGGCTACTGTTCCCTCTCAAGAAACCCAATGATGTGGCCCCAATTTCATCAAAGAACTCATTCACTGGTATTTGCGTACACATAGTATTTGTTATAACAAAGTGGGGAACAAATCCCTCTTGTATCCAGCATAGTCACGAGTTAAATACAAAAATAAATAGAGGTGAGGCCCTTTTACCCCTTTAAATTCAGGATAAATGATTTTTGGTTGAATGTGCCCCGTAGCGTGGGGTCCCTCCGTGTTTTAATTGGCACACTATCATTACGCAGTGTCCTTTTTTCTTTTGATTTTATTTACACAATATCTTGGTTTTTTTTTAACAGTATTTCTTGTGATCCTGTTTTGGGGAACAGTCCTGTCTCATGCAAGTCACGTATATCTTCTATCGTTTATCTGCAGGTGAGCTTAGCGTATGCCTACGAAACCAAGGACACCCTTTGCCTCGTTCTAACGCTCATGAACGGCGGCGACCTGAAGTTCCACATCTACCACATGGGCGAGGCGGGCTTCGACGAGAGGCGGGCTGTGTTCTACTCGGCCGAGATCTGCTGCGGCCTGGAGGACCTGCACCGGGAGCATATTGTCTACAGGTGAGGACGTGCCAAATCCAACCTGGACAGATTTACATTTTTGATGTCTTATACTTGTGCTTGTGCCACACAGGGACTTAAAACCTGAGAACATCCTGCTGGATGACCATGGTGAGTCGGGGAATTTATAAAGAGGGGTCACTTTACTAAATGTACTAACCTGTTAAAGGGCCACTGACACGAAAAGCATGATTTTTTTGGGCGTTTTTAATTTTTAAAAAGAGGCAGCCGGAATGGACCCATTCGTTTTTTTCACCACACAACATGATTTAGACGTATATGGCTCCTGCCGTGATCCTCTCAAGGAATTTGTTTTCGAGAAGAAGCAGGAAGTGACATCAGAACCAGACGCCCACTCAGGCGGCCTCGTGTGTTTATACTAGTTTTACCGGCGGGAAGCTCGTTGTTCCTTCGTGTTACCCAAAATGCCGGCTCGTTGTATTGCTGGATATTGCTCGAACACTCGGGAGGATGGATTCGCTCTTCACACAAAAGACCCAGTTCGTCGTGAAAAATGGATTGCACAGGTGCAAAGGATGAGAGCTTTTTGGGTTCCAAATGACAGGTAGGTGTGTATACAGGTACTAAAAAAAAAAATAGTTGGGGCGAGGGAACGGGACATAATCCTTCTCTCAGAACATAACTAAAGATCCGCGTACATAAGTCAGGGGTTCGAGATGTGTCTGTGTGCGAGCCGGGCCGCTTTACGGCGTTGTCATGGCTCGCGGCTGAGTACGTTACATACTGTCGGGGAGTCTGTTCTTAGATAGAAGTGGTCCGCATATCATCTAAATATGGCTTGAAACGATGGGGTAATATTGCCCCGGTCACTTCACTCGATTGTGAGATGTTCTCATCTTCGAAAAGCGTTTCCGTGTCAGAAGGGGCGTCGGAAAACTTCTCTTCTCATGACATTGCAGGAAATATGGCTGCCACTTGGATGTCGAGTGAGACTTCCGCAACTTTGCGCACGGATGACACGCTCTCCGCTCATATTTATTTTTTCGTAGAGACATTAGTAAATAATGTTATTTGTATTTTTCATGACAATATTTATTTTAGAATGTTTAGAAGCATGTCGGTGGCCCTTTAAATTTGTGAGATTCACCAAATTCTTGAAAGTTTTTTTTTTTTTTTTTTTAGATTTTGTTTGACAAAAGGCCATGCTTGGAATAAATCAAACTGTGGATATTTAAGTTTATGCATTTATTTTGTCAGGCCACATCAGGATATCGGACCTCGGTCTGGCTGTGCACGTACCAGAGGGCCAGACCATAAAGGGCCGGGTCGGAACGGTAGGATACATGGGTAAGGGCGGATGCCACCCCCCACGCGTTCCCCCTCCCTCTACCGGAAATGTAAACGACATGCCGCGGCGATCCAAATCACTGTCGGGCTCCCTCCCGCCTTCAGCTCCGGAAGTGGTGACCAACGAGTGCTACACCTTCAGCCCCGACTGGTGGGCGCTGGGCTGCCTGCTGTATGAGATGATTGAGGGCCAGTCGCCCTTTCAGCAGAGGAAGAAGAAGATCAAGCGGGAGGAGGTCGAGCGGCTGGTCAAGGAGGTGCAGGAAGAATACTCCGGAAAGTTCTCAGAGGAGGCCAAGTCACTCTGTAAAGCGGTGTGTAACACATTTTTTACTTCAGGCATTTTTTTTCCAGCCCGATTGTTCTTGTGCGTGTTTACTCCAGAATAACATTTTCTTGCTTTCTTTTGCTTTTCAAGCTGCTAGAAAAAGATCCCGGGGCAAGACTGGGCTGCCAGGGAGGCGGCGCTTCGGAGGTCAAAGCGCACGCCATCTTTCACTCGATCAATTTTAAAAGGCTGGAGGCCGGAATGTTGCCGGCGCCTTTTATTCCGGATGTAAGTCCTCCGAATAAACCGTTTCATAATATTTGTAAACTATAGGGCAGCAATGATACTTCCAGGCAGCAGAAAAGTGAAACTATTAATAAAAAAGCTGCTGTGTTTGGGGTTGTATCATCAGATATACTCCATACTATATTTTGTATTGGTATTGTTAAATAACAGAAAATCGTTTTGATGTGATAACTCAAATAATCAACGGGATAATCGATAGACTAATTACCGTAATTTCCGACCAATAAGCCACAACTTTTGTCGCACGCTTTCAACTCCTGCGGTTTATGCGGTGATGCGGCTAATTTGTGCATTTTTTATAACGGCCGCAAGGGGGCACTCGAGTGGAAAAGGTAAGAGTGAGGCTGCGAGGAAGTGACTTTTACCGGTATGTTGTTTTTTTTTTTTTTTACCAACCTTGAGAGTGCTGCGCTAGCGTGTTGATGCTGTGTTATTGCCGTGTCACAGTGATTTTTACCGGTATGTTTTTTTAACCAGCCCTGTTAGTGCTGCACTAGCGTTAATGCTGTGCTAGCATGTTTCTGCTGTGTTACTGCCGCGTCTGAGTGATTTTATGTATGTTTTATTTTTTTTAACCGGCTCTATTAGTGTTGTGCTACCATGTTCCCGCGGCCCTTTTTTTTTTTTAACCGGTATTTTTTTTTTCAACCAGCCCTGTTCGTGCTACCGTGTTGTTGCTATGTTAAGCTAAGCAAAGGTATTAAAACTTTGAAAACTCTATGTACCGTCTTTCTTTGTAAATATCTCGTTATTCAATGTGGGCACTTGCGGCTTTTACACAGGTGTGGTTTATGGATGTACAAAATAGTATTTCCTTTACAAATGTACTGGGTGAGGTTTATAATCCGGTGGGCTCTGTTGTTCGGAAATTACGGTAGTGGTAAAAATAGTCCTCAGCGCGTGAGCGCTAGGCAGAGTCTTTTTTCACCTGGTAGTACGTGTGCCGTGATGGCAAAATCCCAGATATCAGATGTCGTGACGCTGTCGTGTTCCATGTTGCAGCCACAGGCCATCTACTGTAAAGACGTTCTGGACATCGAACAGTTCTCCACCGTTAAAGGCGTGGAACTTGAGCCCAAAGACGAGTCCTTCTATAGCAAAGTGTCCACAGGCAGCGTCTCCATTCCCTGGCAGTACGAGGTGACATTATGACCAGAGTAAACATGGATAAAAGTCTTTTTCAAAACATTTTCAACACTTTTTTTTCCCCCCGCAGATGATAGAGACAGATTGTTTCACCGAGCTCAATGTTTTCTACCCGGACGGAGCCGTGCCCCCGGACCTGGACTGGCGAATACAGCCCTCTCCGCCCCCCAAACAGGGACTTTTACAGCGACTGTTTGGCAGACAGGTGGCTAAACTCACGTTATTTAACAACTGAGTACTCGGGCCGAGGCCCACATAAAAAAAAAAAAGATAATCCATATTTTTGGTCTCACCTCCAAAATGTTTCCCTATAACAGGAGCTAAGTGATATCTGACACTTAACGCTGCCATGTTGTCTTACTTGCTGTCCTCCTCTATCGCCCCCTACAGGAGTGCTGTGGCAATTGCAGTGACAGTGACGACGAGCCAACCAGGCTGTGACACACACACACACACACACACACACACACACACGCCATATTTGTTTACAACCTTTTGCACATTTCTATTTTAAAGATAGTACATCTCTAAATGTCTGAATGTATTTTCGTCATAGCCATAATAATGATGAGTTTTATTATTTAAAAAAAGAAAGAAAGAAAGAAAACAATAACGGGTGAGACTTTTTGTCTCCCTGGAGTAAGAGCGGCAGAATAATCACCTGCTGTTCAAAAAATAGAAGAAGAAAAAAAAGTGCCTTGCTGGAGGGCACAGCGACAAGTAACACTTAGTATGAGAGGGCGAATCCCTCCTCCTTTTTTCCAGGGAATAAAACGAGTGACTTTTGACTCTGCTGTGACCAACTTTACCCGACTTTTACTCTGTATGTCTCTAATATTTCAGGGGCTCACTAACAGACCTCAAAGTGAAGTCCCCTAATGTTTTATATATATATATATTATATATATATATATATATATATATATATATTATATATATATATATATTTTTTTTTTTTTTCACCATGGAGAAGGTGACCTTTACTTTCATGTACTATGCGAGGGGATGAAACTATCCAGGATGTCTGTCTCTCTCTCTCTCTCTCTCTCTCTCTCTCTCTCTCTCTCTCCCCGTCTGTGCGTCAACTCAACCATGTTATTCAAACTCCTTTCATCGTAAACATGACCGTAGAAAGCCGTTTTGAGCATTTATTCCACGTCCCTGCTATCCGGCTTGAGGTCTGCAAACTAGTGTACTCTTTGTAACATAATTCAGCACTTTCGTAGAATTCATGTTCATCTTACTGGTCGTGGAAGGCAGTAGTACAAAAATAATAATAATAATAATGTGACACGTAAGACACAATCACGGAATTGGATTACAGAAATGTTGCACTACTTGCGTGTAGTCGTGCACTAGTAGTGAGTAATGAATGCTAGAACCGTATGGAAAATTCAAGTAACTTTGCTGTCAGATGTGTTATGCATACGACGTACCTGAAATAGCATTCGACTCAGACCTGTGGCGCTGGAATAAAAATAACAAGAAATAAACAAAGTGCCCAGTCTAAAAATACCGCTCTGGAGAAAATATGTACATTGCGCATGATACTATAAACATAAACAATGAAAGCTGTTTGAGTGTTTATCCGATATCCATCTTGTGGTCGTACTAGTGGCGCAAATAGTGGATAAAAACATTTTGATTAAGAGAGACATTCTACTAGTGTGCTGAAATGATTTTATAGAGGACAAAGCGTACTAGTAGCTCATCTTAAGACGGGTATCAAGAATATCTAATAAATGCTCAGATGGCGCTGGAAAGCATTTATTAGAGATTTTTATTATCATTGCGTGACATAAAATTCTACTTTCTCGTAGTATTGATGGCTCTTAGATGTCAACTAGTGCACATTTTTTCCCCTCGCTAGTAGCGTAGTTGCCGTATTAGCGTGGCAATATTATCCCACAGAAATGTCACGCAGTCGTGGGTTGAACGACGAGGATTTTTCGTAGTCGGCGGTTACGTGATGAAAGTTTGATCGAGGTGGTTTAATCGATGACGGCATCGATCGTCATTGATGATGTCAGCCAGCGCCGTACGAAAGTCCCGTTGGCTTTTTTGGACCGCAGATCAATTTCATGTAGAGATATTCTGACGGACGGGCATTGAAAGAAAAATGCGGGTTAGTCAAAGTAGTTGAAACTGCTCAACCCCAATCGGACTGTGGTTGACAGCAATAGTACAAAAAGTAATCATAATAATAATCATTTGTGATCATCATGCATCTGAATTGTCTTACTAATGAGGACAAAGAGCAAACTAGTACACAAAGCTGGATATAAAAAATACTGACTAAACACTCAAATAGCTTTCCATACTCGGCCTTTGTTGTTTTTTTTTTTTTTGTTTGTTTTTGTTTTTTAAAGCTGTTTCAATGAAATACCTCGCAACGTGTGGAATGTACGATTCACTGTAATGGCTCCTACTGTACGTTTTACTGGATGTGTTTTGTTGCAAAACGAGTCAACCGATACGCGGAGGAGGACAGAGACCAAAACCTCGTATTTGTTTGCCTTTTATTTCGCCGCACAGGGTCGTCACAAATGAATTTATGAATTAAAAGAAGTTTCCCATGTTGTACTTTTTCCGTGTCGAGTATTCGATCGGAGAAGTCGTCGAAGCGCGAGCCCGGCAATGCACTCAAAATGGCCACTTCAAACTGAAATGTCTTGACTTCCTGTTCAATTTCTTACGTAGGTCCTTGACACTTTTAATTGTGTCCTGTTATGATGAAGATGTCCACCGAGTAACTTGAGGACTGATGAAACCCGTCTTGTGGTCTGATTTTAATCTTCTAACATTCCAGAGGACGCTACTGATGGATTTTGTTGCCATTTTTTCCGGGCACAATGAGTCCCCCAAAAAGCCAATTAATTTACCCCCCCAAAAATATATATAGATTTTTTGTGGAGTACAGCAGGGCTCTTTACCGGGACTTCATTCATTTGCGACGCGCAAGCTTTCCACGAATGCTCCTGTATATTTGTTCCTTCAGAATTCAATTGTCAATATGTTTTTAAAAGATCGGTGGGTCAACTGGAAAGCATTGGCCTCACACTTCTGAGGTCCTGGGTTCGATCCCAGACCCGCCAGTGTGGAGTTTGCATGTTCTCCCTGTGGCTGCGTGGGTTTCCTCTGGGTGGGCACTCTGGTTTCCTCCCACATCCCAAAAAACATGCAACATTAATTGGACATTCTAAATTGCCGCTAGGGGTGATTGTGAGTGTGGCTGTTTGTCTCTTTGTGCCCTGCAATTGGCTGGTGACCAGTTCAAGGTGTACCCCGCCTCCTGCCCGTTGAAAGCTGGGATAGGCTCCAGCACTCCCCGCGACCTTTGTGAGGATAAGTGGCTAAGAAAATGGATGGATGGATGCATGGATGTCAATACCTCACGTTCAAAACTCCATTTGAAAACTGTGCGAGTTAAAGTTTCCTGTCAATTCATCCATTTTCTGACCCACTTATCCAAACTGGGAAAAAAACATGAAACGTAAAAGTTAATACAAGGTTTGTTTATCGGTAGCTTTTAACAAAAAAAATAAAAATGATGCTAAGCTAAGACAACTAACTTAATTGTAATGGAGCGAAACCTGCCTCAGATTTGTCTCCAGAGATCCATTAGCATCATTTTCTCCTCTTCCAGCTCGTCAACCTGCCAGCGAGATGCATGATTCATATCTGTGATTACGGCAACAATAAAGCTAAAAAAAAAAAAAAAAAGGCAAAATATCAGCATCCTGCTGCTCGAAGGGGGGGAAAATAATGACGGCGGCGGATCATTTTCAGTCGGGACGAGTCGTCCTGCTGGGCCTGATCACGGTGGTGCAGATGCAGATGGATGCTGAAATTAACGACAATTACGCCACGGGAGGCCCAAATGTGCAAGTCAAGCAAAAGGCTTTCAATGCCCAGCTACACATCATTTTTTACTTTGGTAGAAAGCAGGACTGACAACAGTTAGAAAACATGATTGTATATTTGGATGCAAGTGATGATTATACTGTATATTGTACAGTATATACAGTACATGCAACAGCTAGAATAATTCAACTGGATATGAAAGTAATTGTTTTTTTTATATTACTACTATAGCTAAAATGCTTTTAAAAATACTTAGTGTATATATTAAGTTGCATCATAATACAATAAAAGGATGCACATATTTTTAATATATACTGTACATAAAAATAAGAACAATGACCATATTGTTAAAATGGTACCGTGGATTTCTCATTTTCATTTTTGGTTGCTCTGACAATTAGTATTCATTTAAAACGTTTTTGAAAAATGTTTATTTTTTTAAATAGGGCTGTAAAACAAAAAATATGAATTGCCTTTTTGTGTATGATATGGTTTTGAGTATACAGCAGTACACCCCCCCGAAATTGCACTTTTGCGGCTGAATTTCCCTTCTACTTATGTATAATAGCCCACAGAACTGCTGGCATCCATTTTTGAGAATTGAAGTATTATTCCGACCGTAACTTGCATTCATTAAGTTTATTTGAATAAATTATGTTTTCTGACGTAACAGGAAATGGTTAACTTTGTACACGTGGCAAACAAAATTAAAAAAAGAGGAAACGCTTACCTTGCTTTGTACGCGTGCACCAGTTGAAGACGCATTTGGGTAATCTTTCTTGCACCTGTGTTTAATGTGCACCTTGAGTTTTAAAGAAATGTTTGCAAAAAAAATTTTTTTTATTGTAATACAAATACAAAAATTAAAGCATTCTAAAAAATACTAATAACCATTAGTCTTCATATAAAATAATTATGACAAAATATTTTGAAACTTAACTTTTGTGCTTGTTTTGCCACATAAAACATATTTTTTTCCTTTTTAATGATAAAAACTAAATTTGCGATTAGAATTTGAAATCATATCTAAAAATATTAAGATTTTAATCATATTAAATAATTTAATCAAATTAAATAACATTACACATTTCATGTTATTATTTTTTTTTAAATTGGAAAAATGTGTTGGTTTTGTGTATTTTTGGGTGGGCAGCTGTAGAGCATTTGTCTCACAGTTCTGAGGACCCGGGTTCGATCCTAGCCCTCCCTGTGTGGACTTTGCATGTTCTCCCTGTGCCTGTGTGGGTTTCCTCCGGGCACTCCGGTTTCCCCCCCACATCCCAAAAAACATGCAACACTAATTGGACACTCTAAATTGCACCTTGGTGTGATTGGGAGTGCAACTGTTGCCTGTCTTCATGTGCCCTGCGATTGGCTGGCAACCAATTTAGGTTCCTGCCCAAAGATCGCTGCGATAGACTCCGGCACTGCTACGACCCTCATGAGGATAAGCGGCTCTGAAAATGGATGGATGGATGAATAATAATTTCTCTCAATCTTTTTTTTTTTTTACGCAAGATCACTTACTGAGATGACAACTTCAAAAATAAAAAAACAATACCCATATTGTAATGGGTCAATGTCACCAAATATGTAAATAATTTGATTTATGACAAGTTGATTACTGTTTAATTTTAAAGATTTTAGTGCGCAGCACCCCCTACCCCAAAATGTGACTATTTTGTTCTTGTGTGTATCTATGCACCAAATCTCCTTGAGCAGAAGTGTTCGGGTCATCATCATCATCCTCATCCTCCTTTTCATCCTCTCCTGTTGTTGCCAAGGCAACTCAAAGTAACGGAGGCACATCGCTGAAAGGAGGACGTGACGAGTAAACGCACGCATACAGTAAAAGGCTCCGGCCTGTGCTTTGATATCGCGCTCCCCCAACGTCCCCCGTCGCGTTCCGACAAGAGTGTAGGAAGGGATTTGGGGGACGAGGAGGCTTTGGTAATTACCGTCAGACGGGGGACCGGCTGCAGTTTAGTCAATGCAGGGATTTAGCTCGGGGGCCGGGAAAATCATCTGTGATACATTATGCCCTGTCACGACATGGAAATTACCATAGACAATCACTGATACGTATACAACACATACTCTTAGCTTTAATTGAACGTTAGCTCGTTTTTTTTTTTGTTTGTTTTTTTGTTTTGTTTTTTTACACATCCTTCATCACCGTTAACTTGCTTCCTCTTTTCTCCCGATCGCTCCCGACCGCGGCACACACCGTTGATGTCGTACATAAACATACTCCGTTCGAGCGTGAGTTGCCTGCGTGAGTTCCGACTGCCAACATGTTGTCATTTCTCCCCTCGATAATCGACACGACAGGCTGAGATTCTCTACCTCATCGTTATCATCGTCTCAAAAGCTGTTCTGATCCAAAGTGATGCAATGCCGCCATCCACTGGCCTTTGTTTGTCATTACAGCGGTTTACAACCTGGAATGTCAGATGATATTTATTTTATATTATATTTGAGACATAAAGACATTAAGAAAACAACAAAAGGTTGGTAGTAAACCGGTAATACTTTTATTATTATCCATCCATTTTCTTTGCCGCTTATCCTCACAAGGGTCGCGGGGAGTGCTGGAGCCTATCCCAGCTGTCAACGGGCAGGAGGTGGGGAACACCCTGAACTGGTCGCACTCGCACTTTGCAGGGGACATAGAGACAAACAGTCGCACTCACAACCACACCTAGGGGCAATTTAAATTGTCCAATTATTGTTGCATGTTTTTGGGACGCGGGAGGAAACCGGAGTGCTCAGAGAAAACCCACACAGGCACGAGGAGAAGATACAAACTCCACACAGGTGGGTCTGGGATCGAACTCGGGACCTCAGAACTGTGAAGCCAGCGCTTTACCAGCTGATCCATTGTGCCGCCCTTTTATTATTATTATTGACAATAATAATAACAATACTCGGTAGAATACAAAATATTTTGCTGATTTTTGAGAGCGCATATATATAATTGAATCCATCATTTATGCACTTATATATATATATATATATATATATATATATATATATATATATACTGATATATTGAACAGTATGATTATGATTTCGATTTTTTTACCAATCATACCACTAAAAACATGATACAATAATATGGATATTTTCTCTAATTTTGCTTAATTATAATAGTAATTATGATTTTGATAATGATGATGATTGTAATTATTACTTATATTTGACCTCGCAAAAAAACATTATTTTTTTATGAATTATGACTATACTTGATGGTGATTTATATGATGTATTATTTTAAAAATGAATTTAAATGAAAACAGTTGACAGATTATGGCTGATTTTGCCAAATGAAAACATGCTTTTATTCATGATTAAATTGGGCATATTTTTAATTATATAAAAAAATTATTATATTTTTCTTTTACATAAAATACATTTTCCTCACTTATACTTTGTTTCATGATGGTGTTTTAAACAGTGTAGTCGTGCAACGACTGGAGTCCAACCGTTGCTTGAAAGTGTCTCAGGATCTTCCCCCATTCCGGTCCCATCGCCACTCATTCAGGCGAGAATGTATTTGACATTTGATTTCAATAACCCACCGGTACCAAACAGTCTGACGTCGGATACACAAAAGGCGACTGCAAGTGAGAGCAGTGACTCAAAACGATGACTAAGCGGCGTACGCGCGGCCAAAATGGTCACAGCGAGCGTGAGCGATACTCACGCATCAGTCACAAGATGGTGTTGGCTGGCGCTAACGCTGCTAGCTACAATGGGAGCGTCACGCCGCTTCACCGGTCGCTCTATTTTTAGTTATGTTACTCTTTTTTTTATGTCTCTTACGTGTACAGTACTTTATTTTTGGTTTTTAATCGCACAATGAGTGGAAGAATTTATTGAACGTTGTAGGGCAGCGTGACCATGAAATACTTTGCTTTACTTTGCATGTTCTCCCCGTGCCTGCGTGGGTTTTCTCCGGGTGGGCACTCCGGTTCCCTCCCACATCCCAAAAACACGGAACCTCTAAATTGCCCATAGGTGTGATTGCGAATGCGGTCGTTTGTCTCGATGTACCCTGCGATTGACTGGCGACCAGTTCAGGGTGTACCCCGCCTCCTGCCCGTTGACAGCTGGGATAGGCTCCAGCGCTCCCCGCGACCCTCGTGAGGATAAGCGGCAAAGAAAATGGATTGCCGGGTACTTGTATGTACTTGTGTGTGCCCATTTTGACTGAAAAATGTAAGGATGAGATCATCACTTTTGTGTGTTTTTCAGATTTCATGCAGACAATTGTGCCGTTATGAAATGATTACGATCATCATTCTCATTAGTATTCTTACTGATATAGAAAAATCTTGACCCAAATCTAATATGACGGGATTTTCACTTTCACGCCCAATGGACTACTCTGCATGTCTGCGCGGACAGATGAACAGACCGATCTTTATGTTGGAAGGACAACGGCGTCAGTGTTCAGCGCGACAATAATGTCGGAAAAGACCAGTCACTGGTGAAGTCACTAACGGTGTAGTGGAACATACGCGAGCACCGCGGGATCGATTCCCGCTCAGCGATGGTGTCGACATCTGCCCTGCGACTGACTGGCGACCAGTTCAGGGTGTGGTCAGCCTTCCGCCTGAAGCCAGCTGGGATCGGCTCCAGCTTTCCCGCAACCCTCGTGAGGATAAGCATGTTGGATAATGACATATACACACATATCTATTGTACTTTCACAATTGTTGGTTTTTCACCCTCAGGCACTGCACCTAAACTCTCTCAATATCAATTTAATCGATCATGATAATAATATTCATCATGATGTAACAAAAACAGAAACCACCAAACATTGTGGGGGGGGGGGGGGTCAAAGGAGCTCATAAAGCACCGAATGTCCCTGGAAAACCCCCCATCACTTCCATTAGTATTCCCGTCGTTTGTACTGAAAGACGTCACGAAGCAGGGAGGGAGGGAGAGAGAGGAAGGAAGGAGGGACTCACCGGAGGAGGAGAAGGAGGAGTGCTGGTTGGGGGGAGGACCGGAGGGAGGTTGCGGGTGAGAAGACGTGAGCCCGACTGCGGCGCCTCATTTTCAGCCGGGACGAGCGCAGCACGACGCGGGATTGGCTTTTCGACAACGGGGGAGAATGCGCCATGAAAAAAGGTCCGTTTACCTGTGAAATCTCAAAATACATCCAATTTTGTTGATTTTCGTCATCGTGTTGTCTCATAATAATCACGCCGATTGAAAAAAACACTAACACACGTGCCATCGGCATATTTTATTTTTGAAGGGTTTTGAGAAACGTGGTGTATTTCTCATGTATATAGTAAAAAAGTGAGTTTATTAAATCGATCTTCAAATACTGCTGTTTCATTTATTCCTTAGGAGTTATTTTCTTATGATCATGCCGATTGAAAACAAACCTGATCTGTGTCTCATCGGCTCATCTGAGTTTTATACCACTTTTGTTTGACGTGATGTTATATTGTTAAAACGTGTTTATCTAATCATAAATGCTACCGCTGTGTTTATTTTTCTTATCTTTTCAGCTCAAAATACTTGTGCCGAATATATTCAAATATATTTTGACTTCCATCGGCATTATTTTATTCTTTTGAGTTTTGATTCATATCGTTTAATTCTAAAGTAACTGAGAAAATGTGAGCACCTTGAGCACACATTTAAAACAGTAGGTTCATTTTTTTTCTTACATGTTGTTTTTTAATAAAAGGGAAGAAAATAAATAGGGATTAAAAACAAAACCTAACCTTCCATCGGCATCTGGAAGTTTGGACTGATGTGGTGTGGGCTGTTTGTAAGTTACCTACGAAACGTCAAGCTCCATAAATTGCACCCATTGAATCATTTTTTTTCTGGAGCTGTGTTTAAAAACAATTACGCGGATTAAAATGGATTTAAATATGGATTAGATCGTCATATTTTAACTGCAGGAAGCTTTTCATAAAAGGGGTGGGATTCTCATGTTAACACAGAATAACCAATTATCAACTGGTGGTTTTGGTTGAGTATTTATTTATTTATTTATTTATTTTGCTTGCTTGTAAAAGGAAACACGGCGGGCATCGCTATCGATATATAGACATTTGCAATTTAATGTACTTGAGCGGATTCATTATTAAAATATGTCTGCTCGGCGGTCACTTCATTAGGTACAGCTGCATCATCATCCACTTCAAATCAACACAGTTGCATAATAACAGCTCCTGTGTTCGCTCACTGGGTTTGTGCTCAATTTCCCCACACGGGATGTCTTTGGGCGATTAACAGCCATTATATACATACATATATATATATATACATATATATAAATAAAAGTCCGAGACTGTGACTTGTACTACCGTGCTCCCATTACAGAGGGCCGGTTTGAGCAAAGCCACAGGCTGGCATTTTAAACCTGCACAGGACTTTGTGTTCCCAACTCCATCATCGTCATCTTTTTTTTTTCCTTTTTTTTCTCGAGGACTTCTGAACAAAGAGAATCCAGACTGCACAAAAAAAGACAAGTGAGGCCCCCCCACCCCCTGCACCTTGTCCGTATAAAACACGGTCGCACAAAATCCTGGAAAGAAATATCACTTTCTTAGAAAGCCATAATAAATAAATAGAGAAAAGTTGCTTCTGTTTTGATATTGTGTCGCCGCGGTAACGAAAGGTCTGTTGTTTATTTGTTACTTCTCGGCTGTTCCACCACTCGCTTTGTTTCTAGTTGTCTGCAAGAGCCGTCTCCGCGCGGAGAAACAAACAACTGTGAAGCTTTAAACTTGAGTTTTGTCCGCACGGACCGCATTCATTCTACCTGGGAATGGAACCGGCATGAAAACCGGAGAGCTGCCTACAGGTGGAAAAACACGTCATTGTGAAATTTCAGTTGGGTATTTGCCAGGGACATGACATTCAATCTGAGTAGGGGTGTAACCAGTGTAAAAAAAAAAAGAAAGCGGACTATGGGTGGAAAAACAAGCAATGGACCTTTCCGACTGGCAATCCTCAGCTCCGCCCCCCTTAGCAACAGTTGCCACGCCCTACATTCTTCCAAAATGGCGACTGATCATAACAGGTTTGAACTGGATTCTCCATCGCGTATTCCAGATAATATCGGGGCATGTTTTTTTGCCAAATGCGTCAGAGTTGTCCAAGAGGGTTCTACAGAGAGGTCACAACTATTTCACCCGAGGATATGTGCACGGAATTAAGATTTTGGACGGAGCAGGACGCAATGTCTGAGTTACGGCGAAACGTTGGCGATCGATGCAACAAAAGTTTGACGCCTCACAAACTTCATATTGAAATCCAACGGGATAAAATGGTGGAATCGTACTGCGGACGTATTGCAAGGTGAGTACTTTTTACGAGGAAAGATCACGAGTAATAAAATTGTAGTCTCTTGCATGACATGGCGCATTTAACCCGACTCTTCGGCATAAAACACGACACACTTCATTCGGCAGGCCAGTGATACGCTAACAAAGTGAAAATTGTTCTCCTGCACTGAACATGATTCAATCAAACTCAGAGAAGATACTTCTCCATCACTTACCTTCAAACGTGCAGCCTTGTGTTTGTTGATATTGTCCACATTTAGTCATTTAGTTGTACGTGTGCTCTGCCGCGAGTCTTAATCCATCGTAGACACTCCGTCAACTGTGTTTGGGCTTTGGAAAATGAATCAAGCGGGCCCCTCGTAACCTAGCAGGATATCTTGCATCAGAATTGCATTTTCTTCGTAACATTAACTTTTCCAAGCGCACACTACTGACAACGACCATTGGTTGTGGGACAAGGAGCGTGTCAAGCCGGGGTTAAGCCAATGCGGCTATCTGATTGGCTATTATTGCACGAGTGATTGACAGCTCGGAAAGGTCCACTTTGAAGCGTCGGCTCCCCGGTTTGGAAGATCTTCACAAATCCCTGTTTTTCCCCCAAAGATGACTCTCAGGGTTTTGTGCTGTTTCCACCTCGAGCTTGTCAAAGTAGTTTTCATATGCACAAAACAACTCAAATCTGAAGCCTCACAATACTCGTTTTTCACCTGGACACAGTGGTCTTGTTTTCACGTTTGGTTACTCTTCTGACTAGCACAAAAGTAGTCTTCACGGGCAAAACACAAATCTGAAGCCTCACATTTGCTTTTTTCCCCACCTCCAGAGATCTCTCTAGAATTCATATCCTACGCCGTGTCGTTTTTTTTCTATTCTGCTAGCATCTTTTGTCTTTTTGTAGCTCACCATGAGCCCGAGCTGTCCCACCGGCATCAGAGACGGAAGAATTTGGCACGTCGCCTGAGTCTGGTCATCCCGCAGTCTTGAAGGCACCGCCGCCGTCAAGCAGATGAATGCCTGAAGAGCGGATTCCTTCACCGCCTTGCATCTCTTGGACCCGAAAGACAAAGAATGGGTGTCAAGCGTGCTATGGAAGACGAGATGTGACCTTCGAGCTTGTGGAGTTTGGCCGCGTTTGAGGAGTAACGAGCTTCGTAGACTTCATCGGCATTCATGGAAGTCATTTAACACCTCCCCGCGTTTGGTCATCGAGGTCCATCTCCCTGCTCCCCGTCCCGTCCCCGCCATGGTGATGTCCCAGGGCACCTCCACCTTCCTGGCCTGTTTCGCCGGCTTCTGGTTGGTGTGGGCCCTGGTGGTCATGCTGTGCTGTTTCTGCAGCGTCCTGCAGCGTCGCTTGAAGCGGCGCGGCGAGGCTCGCCCGAGAGAGCCCTGTATCAGGACGCAAGAGACGGAGACGCCGGAACGTCCCGCCGTCCCGGCTTTGCCGCCAGTTCCGCAGGCGTCCCCGGCTTCGATGACAATCGCGGTACCGCAGGCCCAGCAGCAGATACCGCGGGATCCGCCGCCCTTCTCGCCGCCGCCTGTTCCGCTTCAAGTTTGTCATCCGTTACCGGAGGCCAACTGGGTCAGCATGCCGGGTGAGTGTTTGGAATTCGGTCACGTCGAGCTAATGCGGGCTAAATGCTAACATGGCATACGCCCAGAGCTGTCTGCAGGTGGAAAAACAACCGATCTCGAAGCTTGAGATTTCAGTTTGGCCCGGTGAAGACTACATTTACACCACTGACGGAACAGATACAAAAATCAGGCTACGGTTTACGAGTGATAAACATAAAATTGTGATGGTTCACATTTGGGTTATTCCGATGAAGACCAAGTTTCCAGTCAGTCGCGAATTACTATTCTTTTCTTTGGAACACGTAGACAGCTCTCTATTTTTAGTGTGAGTCGCAAGTCCAGCTAATATGAACAAAAGGCAAAAGTCAAATCTCAACCTTCACAATTGTTTGGTTGGTTTTTTTTTTGTTTTTTTTTACCCGTAGACAGCGCCGTAGTTTTAGTGCTAGTTAGACCTCTTGCCAGAATAAATAAATTCCGAACAACCAAAACACAAATCAGAAGATTCATCGCTTCCGTCGCCGTTCGTGCTAATAAGAGATGCGGGAGCCTTAAAAATTTCGACTGAAAACATGGAAATGAGGAGGAGGAGGAGGTGAAAAAAAAAGAGCATCAGCTGCAGCCGGCGATGGCCGCAAATGAGAAACGCAACGATGAAGGCGAGATGCCTGCGATGGCGTCGGAGCGAGACTGATGAAGAGGCTTCAGTATCCAGGCAGCGGGAGGACTGAAAGGGAAGAAGCAGCTGAACCCGAGCCAAGAGGACTTCTTAACAGTGCCAACCACACTTCATTTTCAACGCATTGTCTCTTTTCTTGGCTGACCTTTTGGCTTTTTCATTTTACAACTGTGCTACTGTAAATGCGGTCTTGAGCGCAAAACCCCAATGTGAAGATTGCCACAATTGCTTGTTTTCCCCCACCCATCGGCAGCTCTTTGCTTGTGTCGGTTGCGCGTTACTATAGACCCAGTCCGTGCAGGCAAAACCAAATTCCGAGGCTTTAAAACGACTGATAGGCAGTTTCAAAGTTACCTCCTAACCGCTTCGACGCAAGCTAGCGAACGACGAGCTCCCGCACGTTGCCTCGCCAGAGCGCGAAGGAGCAGCGGAGGCGCACTCGCGTCCATAAATATGTACGACATCCCGCGCATCCATGGCAACGGTTTAAGAAAAAGGATGCTTGCCAGTCTCTCAAACGCGAAAGGCCGGATATAAATACGGCAGCGGAACGTTAAGAACAAACGACACGTGAAGACTGGGAGGTGTGGGCGCGGAGCGGTGATTTGAACGCGCTGTGCTGTTCGTCTCTTCTGCTGAGCGCGAAAAAAAAAACATTTGCAGGAGTTTTTTGAGGTAAATGAGAACAAGGGGGAAATGCAGCTAATGGGAAATCACGACTCGGCTAATGGACTCGTGAATCGACAGGATTTAGAATGCCCAAAAGTGCCTTGTCAGCAATTGAATTTGACACAATTTAAGGGTGCAAACACTTTCTGTCAGAAAAAAGTCAGTGTATGTAAGGTGTAAAGTCTTTGATTACCTGTGTTCCAGAAGCAGATCTAGTCGAGAACCCGCCTTGTTACGAAGAGGCGGTGCTGATGGAGGACCCTCCCCCGTCATATGCCGAAGTCCTGGTGGAACCGCGAGGGGGTTTGAAGCCCACCCCCTCCCAGGACTGCCAAGACCCGAGCCCGGAGACCCGCAAGCCTCCGCCACCGTCGTCGACGTTCCCCGAACGGGGTTACTCGTCCCTCATCCGTCTGCCATCGTCGCAACGCTGGGACTCGCTGGGTCACCTCCTCTCCAACATTGACCTGAAACCGTACAACCCGTACGAGCCGGTGCCGTCGGGCGTCGCCACAGCAACCATGCCCCGTCGGGACACCAGGACTCATCGCGACGGACGGCGGAACCGGAGCCTCGGGGTCGGATTCTCTGGCGGGATGCGGGGACACGCGGTGCGAGGACTCGAGCGCGGTTGCACCGCTTTCCCCTTGTTGGGGCGGAGCACCGCCGTCTAGGATCGGGGTTCGTAAACATTTTGAGTCCAGGGGCCTCTTACGCTGAAAATTTTGAGTTGGAGTGAAATCGCAGAGATCCGTAATTGACGTCTACCCCTAAAAAAGGTTTGTAATTTCCTATGAGTGCCACCAGATGGAGGCAAAGCACTTTAAGGGTAATGAAGCTCCTCCCATCAGTGTAACATGTCAACATTGGCACCAAAATTTTGGCGCCTAAACATCCGTCCATCAATCCATTTGCCAAGGCGCTTATCCTCACCAGGATCGCAGTAGCGCTGGAACCCAAACATCTTTTTGGTATGAGACAGAAATGCCAAAACGCAATTATATATCCCTAAAAGTTACAGGAATTAAAAAGTCACCTATATTCGAGAAAATAAGCCCTGATATCATAAATTGCAATGTTATGAGATTGAAGTTGTACATTTTCAAGAAAAAAAAGATGCAGCACAGTTGAAGTCAAAGGTTTACATGCGATGTGCAAAAAAAAAACAACATTTTGTCTTTCTGTCTAAACCGCTCAGTATGTCAAGATCGCCAAAATTATTGAATGTTGTTAAATGCCACAGTAATGAGAGAATGTCAGAGAATTTTACCTTATTTATGGTTACTTTCAAAAGTTTGCATACATTTCCTTAGCATGGCGTAGCATTTCCTTTGAACTGCACGACTCGGCTCAAACGTTTAGCGTAACCTTCCACGAGCTTCTGACAGTTCTCTGCTGGATTCTCGGCCCGTTCCTCCCGAAAGAACTGCTGGAACTGCCTTGCTCGGACGTGCCTTTTCAGATCTGCCCACAAATTTTTGATGGGATTCGGATCAGGACTTTGTGATGGCCACTCCAAGATGCTGAACATTTTTTCTCCAAGCCATTTTTGAACCATTTTGACAGTATGCTTAGGGAACATATTCCATTTTTTTTAAAACACGTGCACCCAAGTTTTTGCATCCTGGCTGATGTCTCGAGATGTCGTCTGTGATGTTCTTTCTTCACGATGCCATCTATTTTACACACCCATGATGATTATACTTGTGTATAATGGTTTGAACAGATCAGCGTGGCACCTTCAAACATCTGGAAATTGCACCCAAGGATGAGCTCGACTCTGATTTCTTGCCCAATTTTTTTATTTTCCCATGATTTCAAAAGAGGAATGGCAATGCTTGAGGTGTGGCCTTAAAAATGATCCCTTGTTGTCAAAATAACCTATCAGGAGCTTCCAAAGCCATGACCTCATCATCTGGGCTTCGCCATGTACTGTACATGTACAGTACTTTTTGTGTATGCATACTTTTGACCTCAAGAAAAAAATTCATAAAATTCTCTAAGAAATCTTCCCTCTCATTATTGTGGCATTTGACAAAATTAAATACTGACTGACCTCAAGCAGAAAAAAAATGAAACGTTTTTTCACCATGTATGTAAACTTCTGTCTTAAACTGTTTTGTTGGGAAGAAAAGATGAATATTGGAATTTTGCTTTTAAGGTTGATTTTTTTTTTAAGATAGTTCATATTGAAATTATACTTTCATGACGGAAGAGGTTAGGGTTAGGGTTAGGCAAGGCAAGTCTAACAAGCAAATTTCCAAAGCACAACTATATTTTTGAAATATTATTGTAGCAGCAGTGTTGATTTGATGAACTTTCAGTCATTTCAATCACATCAGGATTAACCCTGAAAACCATCCATTTAAAAAATATTTTGAAATCAAAATTTCAGGTAAAAAAGGGGAAAAATTAAGTATCATGTAAAGCTTCATCTTATTACGCATGCAAAAATTTGTTGATAATTTCTTGGGGAAAAGTTTTTTTTAAAGTCGGACCCCCAAGCCATGGCTCCCTGGACCCGAATTAGAGAACCCCGAGCGTAGGAAGTACACTCTCTTGAGTTACGGAAGACGCTAATTGACTCAAAAGGAGGAGTCCGCTTCATCCATAACGTCTCTATTGTATCAGACTGCCGTTGCCATGGCACCCGGGAACTCCACGTTTTCCACTGGCCGACAACTCTGTCCCCGCGTCGGAAGACTCGGACCGGTCGAACGCACCGCTTAGATGTTCTGCAAGTCTTTGTATCATCCACTTTATAATACTTATGGGAAGAAAAGGGGGAATAAAAGTAATTTCTACGTGAAGAGGGCGATTGTGAGACTGATATTTCTCAAGAAAGAACGGATCGAGAACGGCAAAATTATTATTGTTTTTTTAAACTGAAGAATTGCACTCAATATATTTGTGTTGCATAATTACACAGTAATTACGCAGTAGTAATCTTAGAACTACTCACAACATGAGAAATGCCAGAACAAAACACAATGTACTGTATGGCACGATTCCAGCCTTATTTCAAGGTATGGGGTACTCGTGCAGGGTGCCGATACCAGCATCCGATGCGTAAGTATCGTAACAGTAATAAATAAATGATGAAAATCATCCTTGCTCCGTGAATCATGTGCGTCAGAAAAAAAAAGGTCTGCTCACAATCCCCAGATGACATTGCAGCTGTAAATAACGTAAACGGCCCGGTTGCTCAAATCACCCTGGAGCCACATGCTGCTTCACCACGGCAATATGTGTTCAAATACATCGTCAAAGATAGTACAGTTGTATTACACGTTAATCCCATTTTTCAATAAGAGGTCGTGTTGCCTGGCAACCTGCTCGCTGGCCTTATTTTAATAAGAGCACGGCACGCATATATAAATGTTGCCAAGGCAACGGCCATCACAATATAAAAGCATACACGAGCTCCTAAATTAGGACCAAAAAAAAAAAAAAACATTTGGAAACAAGATGCGCTGCAACTTTAGAAAACAATTTTAATTTGAATGCATCAGTGAACATATTAGAAGAGATATTGAAATGGAAAACAAAATGTCTACTGCACGGGTCGTAGATGGCGTCGAATCGATTATATTTAAGACCAGAGTGAAAACGGCCGTGGACGATCAAATGAAAACTACAAGCAGCTTCAACCAATCGAAATGGAGGAAGAAAAAAAAAAGGGCGACAAGTGTGTGTGCGTGTGTGTCTGTGTGTGTGTGTGTGTGTGTGAGAGAGAGAGAGAGAGAGAGAGAGAGAGAGAGAGAGAGAGAGAGAGAGAGAAAGAGAGAGAAATACAAGGCATCTTCTGAGGAAAATAGGAGCAGTTTCATTCCAAATTCTGAAATCATGAAAATATCATCTCACTGTCCCCCCAAAAAAACACAATTAAGGATAAAATATTTCTTTAAAATTCCAGATTTATGGTTTCATTTTTCAAAGATTATTTTTTAAAAGATTGTGATTGAAAATTTTCAAATGTGATTTTTTTGGGGGGGAGGAAAAAAAAGTCCTAAAATTAAGGGGGGGGGGGTGGTAATATTTGAGGAAAAAAATAGTAATATCACAAGAAAATTATATTATATTACTTTAACTTTGCAATTCCCACACGTGCAAATATAAAATGCAAACGTCTTTTTTTCAGTAATAATGCGACTTTTTTGTTATAATATTCTGCCATGTTTTGTAGTAATAATAAAATCTTACAATGTAAGATTTTAAATCCCACTTTGATGTCACAGATAGTATAATTTTTTTCAAATATTACAAAATCTGTTTGTAATCTCACACATTTTTTTGCCTCATATTACGTCTTTTCGTGGAATATGGAAATACACTACACAATGTTGTCATATTACACTTTTTTTCCCATAATATTAGACTGCATGTTTACCAATTTTTCAATGCAATTGTGAAAAAAATAATTATATCAAACATCCAACATTTTGACTATTTTTCAAAAAGTTCTCATTTTGCTTTTTTATGACTTTTTTCATCACAACATTACCCAAAATGTTCTCATAATATTGTGATGTTTCACATAGTAAGTTTCTTTCAGCTTGTCCCCTTCGGGGTCGCCACAGCGTGTCATCTCTAATGTTTTCCCCACATAAATTTTCTTGTAATATTTCAAATTTTTTCTTTGTAATATTACAGTGTTTTTCTTCTTTTTTGGGGGGATTCAACATTGGGTACTTTTTTTTTCCCCTCATAATTTTACACACCTTTTCCCTTTATTCCCCCCTCATTATTATTAGGACTTTTCTTCTTGTAATATCATAAACATTAAAAACATTTTTTGGGTGTAATCATTTCTGTAATCAGTTTACAAAACATAAACCAAAAGAGCACAGCAAAAGTTGCATATTTATGAAGTGATGGCGTCTAAATGAGTGAAATTACCGTATTTATGGTCTTCAGGTGGAGCACATACACACATGTATTATTAATATTATTAATAATATTATTGCCTAAGAGTTTTAAATTTTCTACAAGGAATATACAGAAGAAGAAAAAAAAAACTACAACAATGTTGTTGCTAATATTGAAAAAAAGTCCTGAATGTCAATTTCGTAGCACACTTCGGTTTTGATGGACCTCCAATGGAAAATTCCAAAATGCAAAATAATAATCCAGGTACATTTATTCAATTACTTTTTTTGTGTTGCCAGAATACAAGCAGTTGATCGGAAAAAAAAAAAAAAAAGCCAGAATTCATTCGACAAAAGCGTATTGATGCCACACGGAAAAGAATATTACCAGGGGAAAAAAAGAAGTCCCAAACTGACTGAGATAAAAGTAAAAAGAAAATTATAGAAAAGACCTCCTGCAATAAAGAGAATTCTTTTGAGTATATTGTTTTAATTTTTTATAGGAAAAAAGTCAAGTGTACTATTAGGACAGTTTACTTTTAACAAATGAGTGCCAACTTGCACATTTGTAAGTAGAATTTTACGGCTTTGTTCTTGCAATGTTTTAATTTTTTAATAACTTTTTTCCTCAACAACTTACCATTTTAACTTATCATTTTAGGATGAATTATTTTACCACTTTATGTTCTCAGTATTACAATTTAAATCATGCAAATGATTTTCCGATTTATTCAGGTAATGCTTTGACTTCAGCCCCACATTAAAATAATAAAAAATAAAATAAAATAAAAATCTTTTCAGTGTGGCCAATACCGCTTTGTAGGAATCTTCTCGTGAGGACGAGCTGTTCCGAAACCTCAAAAATTAAAATATTTCCTTTTTTCCCCTTCCTCGGCTATTTGGTTTCAAAATGTTTGTCCAGTAAACGTACGCAAAACCGTCTATTTTATTTTTATTTTTTTTTCAAGCAGTCAAACGTGTGAAAATCCAAATCAAAATGTCCAAACCAATTTTTTTTCCCCCCTTTTGCTTGTTGGACGAAAGCTTCTAAAAACCTGGAATTTTTGAATCATCTGGATGTTTGTGTTGTTTTTCTGCGTCTGTACCGTACATACATCATTTTTTTAAAAAAATGCACAATTGAGTCAGACGCAGCTCAATCAAACAAACGAAAAATGTAACTTTCAATGAGATGAATAAATGGAATATTTCACCTTTGGGCTGACTAAATACAAGATGAAGGGAATGCAACACAAAAAGGGAAGAAAGGCAATTTATTCCGTGTCGAATAAATGCTCCAACGGTTTTATAGTGAAGCGCTAGTACAAGTTTAAAATGTCATTAGTCGTACTAATAGCACGCACTTGTCAACTAGTGCACAGTTGTGCTCCGCAGTCGCTTGCTTGTCCTACTACTAGTATGGCAAAGGTGATCAACTAGAGAGGACAAAAAGCGGATCCTTGACATCCATGTGTAAGGTCCATGTACTAGTATCCTCTTTCTCCTCGCTAGTAGGACAATTTAGCGCAATAGTAGAAGAAAGGTCATACAAAAAAAAGTTAAGGTAGTTCATGTAAAATAACTCCTTAACAGTAAGACGGCTATTCTACTAGTGTGCTGATTTGTCGTACTAGTGATGACTAGTACGTGTACTAGTGCACGGATCTTACGCTGGAGATGAAGGACATTGAATAAATGCTCAAACGGGTTTTCCGTAGCGCTCAGCTATCTTAATAACATCCCGGTTATTACATCGGCATAGCCCGAAAAAAAAAAAGGAAAAAACAAATAAATAAAGTAACAAATACACACAAAACCTTGTCGCGCAACGCCCCCTTGTTCAGCTACCGTTATTAATTTTTCCTCAAAAAAGATAAGTCGTTTTCAATTCAGACTTTTTTTGTTTGTTTCTTTGTATTTTTATATTTTTTTTTTCTCGTATTTTTTTTTTTCGTAGAAAAAAAAAAACAGGTTTCTTTACGAATCGCACTTCCTCGTTTTCGGCCTCCCGCCGTCCGCCGGGCCCGCTGGCTAGTCGTCGTCGTCGTCGTCCACCACGGGGTCCGCGTCCCAGCACGTGATGTCGATCTCTAAAAACCACACACACACACAAAAAAAAAATGAAATAAATACGCAAACCGTCATCATTTGCTAGGATACGTTAGTAACTTTTCGCCTGTTTGAGCCAATCAGAAGCCTGAAGAAAAAGGCATATAATGCCAAAAACTCTGGATATTCCATACAATTTTTTTCCCCGACCGATACCAGTCGAAACTGAATACTGATTCTGCGAATGTTCTTGAACACGATTTGCCCAGGTGTCAACAACAGTAACGTAGCGCCAACGACTGGCGAGGAGGACTTCTGGCCCGCATGAGTCCCCGACGCCTTAAAATAAGGCTGCTATTGGATGTTGGAAGCTTATGTGAACCAATTAGAAGCCCCGAAGAAAGTACTTCCTGGAAAAGGACCCAATAATTGCAAAAATCAACAAAAATGGGATTTTAACATGCAATCTCTCCTGAAAAATACACTTCAATATTTTACGTCACAATCATTATCCCAAATTAATGTTCACACTATTTTAGTATCTGGGAAAGACAAAAACAACGGGCAAAAAATGAAGATGTTGAAGAGGAATTAATATTGCTAAAAATGGGAACTGTGAGGCTGTTCTAGTCCATCAGTAGCCTGAAAAAAAGTCACGTTGCGTACATTTTTAAGGTTAAAGTGACGACTCACCTGGTGGCTTGTTATAAAGGACGGGCGTGGGTTTTGCCGAGCCCTCCTCCGATTGGCCGAAATCCTCCTCCTGTGATTGGCTGAAGTATCCCTCACTTGCCTACGAAGACACACGCCAGGATATTAACGACAATGGCGACCTCCGCCAAGGTCACACAGTCATGACGCGCTAAATGCTGTTCCACTCCAGGCCAGTAGATGGCGGCAATAAGATCTGGACATTTATTGTTGCAACTTGAGATTTTTTTTTTGGTCATACTCGTATAAAGTAAATATTGTTACTTTTCCACAAAAGAATATTTTAACATTTATTTTCTTTTAACAGTACAACTACGATTATTTTCCTCTGTAAACTACAACTTATCAAACAAATTTGTTCTACAAAAATACATTTTTCTCCAAACGCTCCATCCTATTTGTTGTAAAATTGAAACTATATCCTTTTTTTCTATATTAGCATTTTTTTAAAAAAAATTTCCCCTCACCACATTAGCGCATTTTTCCCCGGAAAAAGAAAACTTTATCATGGTAATAGATGCAGTATTACTTATTTTTCCCCCCATAAACCTTTGCATTAATTTTTTCTAATATTGCAAGAATTTTTTTCACCAAATCAGTTACTCATAATACGACATCATTTTTTCTCAGCACATTAGAAATTTTTTTCCCATCTAATTACAACTTTATGTTTGTAATACTGCAATTGGCTGGCAACCGGTTCAGTGGGTACCCCGCCTTCTACCTGATGGGATTGGCCCGAACACTCCAGTGGCCCTCATGAGGATAAGCAGCTCAAAATATCTTTGTCTTTTTTGCAGGCAAAATTGCAAAGTGTTTGAGGTCCTCAATTTTTTTCTTCGTCCATACCTGAGTCGCTTCCTTGATCAGCATCTCCCCGTTGGTCATGAGCATCTGTCCGTCCCCGGCGGCGTGCTGCAATGCATGCTGGTAGCTGAGCGTCATCTGCTCCGAGTCGTCAACTGCCACCAAGCTGGCGGGGTCGTCCTCGGCCGCCGACCGCAAATCCGTCGCGTCGTCGAAGCTGAGGAGCGGCTGGGAGCGAACGCCGCCGTCGGCGAGGTCGGCGGGAGGCGAGTCTCCCATCAGGTCCAACAGATCGGAGGAGGCGCGGGGGGGCTCGGCGGCGGTGGCCGGGGGGGCCGCGTCCCACATGTCCACCAGGTCGTCGGTGGCGGGATCCCATGTGGCGAAGGCGGAGGGCTCGCGGGCCTGGGGGGCCACGCTCTGCACGGGCTTGGATGTGGCAGAGGTCTCCTGGACTGGCGCTTTCTGCTCCTGCTTCGGCTCTTGAGGCACAAACACACGCAGCGACGTCGTCATTTGTTGACGAATTGAGCCGACGGTTTCCGCAGCAACTAGAAAGTTCACTATATTCTCACCTTTTTCCATAACATTCACAACCAGAAACCATTATGGGGTAAAAATTTTGTTTTGAGTATCACGCTTTATAAAAGTCACTTATATTTCATTCAAATGGTTTAGGTATGAATGGTGTGTTTTTTTTAATCAATGTGTATTACATATCATCCATCCATTTTCTTTCCCGCTTATCCTCACGAGGGTCACGGGGAGTGCTGGAGCCTATCCCAGCAGTCAACGGGCAGGAGGCGGGGTACACCCTGAACTGGTCGCCAGCCAATCGCAGGGCATATGGAGACAAACTACCGCACTCACAATCACACCTAGGGGCAATTTAGAGCTTCCCATCAATGTTGCATGTTTTGGGGATGTGGGAGGAAACCCACGCAGGCACGGGGAGAACATGCAAACTCCACACAGGCGGGTCCGGGATTGAACCCGGGACCTCAGAACTGTGAGCCCAGCGCTTTCCAGCTGAGTCACCTACCTTTTATGCAAATGTTTAAAAACATATTGACGAGTGAATTCCGAAGGAACAAATACAGTATATAGCAGCCTTCGTAGAAAGCTCGTGTGTGGCAAATGAATTAAGTTCTAATACAGAGCCCTGTTGTACTCCACATAAAGAAATTGTATTTTTTGGGGGGTAAATTAATTGGGTTTTTGGGGAACTCAATGTGCCCGGAAGAAATGGAGTATGCAGGAATATCCAAAAAAAAAAAAATTATCTTCAATAAATTCCTCAATATCCAGTTATATTGATTTCAAAACCTTATTCTTATTACCAATCATCATCATCATCATCATCATCATACCCCAGTCAAACGCGCAATCCTGCTCCAGGTTGGCGTCCTCCTTGATGGGCGTGGTGACGATTTTGGGAATGGGCGACACCGTGGCCACGTTGCGCTCCATGTTCGCTTGCTCCTCGTTTTCCCCTGGGGGGCATAACAGCACAAAACGCTACATCAAAATATTCAGCTAAAAAAAAAATAAAAAGGTTTTTAAAAAAAGTTTTGCGTGAAAGGACCTGACTTGAACCCCATCAAACACCAAGAAAAGCTTTTTTAGACTACTAACTGATACTGGGTCGACCATACACGTGAGCTCTGGTTTTCTGTGAAGTACACTAACCTGTTAAACACAATCATTACATCAAATACAAGCCAAAGCCACGCACATACACGCAATCATTTGGAAACACACACAGGTAAGCAAAGCTGCAAAGCTTGAACATAAAGAGAGAGAGAGAGAGAGAGAGAGAGAGAAAGAGAGAAATTCAAGGCATCTTCTGGGGAAAATGTTTTCAATCCATATTCTAAATTTATGACATTAAAATCATCTCACTGTCCCCCCCTAGAAAAAAAAAAATAAGAATAAAATATTGCTTTAAAATTCCAGATTTGTTTTCATTCCTCAAAAATATTTTTTAAAAGATTGTGATTTGAAAAAATTTCAAATGTGAGTTTTTTGGGGGGGAGAAAAAGAGTCCTAAAATAAAGAGGGGGGAAAAAAACGGTCATATTTGAGGAAAAAAATATTAATATCACAAGAAAATAGTATTATATTATGTTGAAGTTGCAATTCCCACACATGCATATATAAAATTAAAATTAAGAGGGGGGTGGGGGGGTCATATTTGAGAGAGAGCAGAGTTTGGGGAGGGCAGACAGCAAAAATGAGATCCTGGCATCTGCAAATAAACCAAAAAACTTCTTATTTCAGTATATAATAGTTATTCATCCATCCATTTTCTTTTGTTGCTTATCCTCACAAGAGACGCGGGGAGCACTGGAGCCAATCCCAGCTGTCAACAGGCAGGAGGCGGGGTACGCCCTGAACTGGTTGCCAGCCTACGCAGGGCACATACAGGCAAAACAGTCACACTCATAATCACACCTAGGGGCAATTTAGAGTGTCCAATTAATGTTGAATGTTTTTGGAATGTGGGAGGAAACCGGAGTGTCTGGACAAAAACCCACGCAGGCACGGGGAGAACATGCAAACTCCACACAGGCGGGTCCGGGATTGAACCCGGGACCTCAGAAATGTGAGGCCAAAGCTTTACAAGCCGATCCACTGTGCCGGCTATATAATAGTTATGTGTTAAAATATTTAAAGTTAGTGAAATGCATGTTCTATAGACTTTGAATCTGGAGATTGACTTGGCCAGTCTAAAATTCGTGTCTTAAGGGTTATAATCTCCTTTGCGCATCACTATTGCTTGCGTTGCACACCTGTAATCAGCGTAAATGTCGCCAGACGGCAAGACCCAATAGTCAGACGCTTCAAAATTGTTTGACGGCGCCACGACTTTCTGAGTCGGTTCCACCTCTCCGTCGCTCCATCTTGAGACACGGGTGTACCTACCGGCGGCGCGGTGCGTCCGTGCGTGTGGCGCGCTGGCACGCAGGGGCGACACGACCCTGGGCTGGGGGATCGAAGTGGGGCTGCTGGGACTGTGCTGCTGCCTCAAGAAGGGGCTGTCCAAGCGGCCTGGGGGTGGGGGGGTGGGGGGTTCCGGTTGGGATGGGGGGGCGCAACACGCAGCCACACACACAGCCCAACATAAAATTACACACACACATAAACGCACGGGTGACGAAGACAAAAAGCAACGCAAACGAGGAGGAAAGACGACAGGATGAGAAGAACGGAAAAAAAACAGAACGTCAATGTGAAGGAAGTAAAGAACAAAAAGGGTTGGGGTTAAATCGAGAGAAAGGAAAGCAAACGGGGGGAAAAGAAAGAAAAGAAGGCGAGGTTAGTGTGCTCGCACACGCCGACAAGTGCAGACAGCATGCAAGAAATTCAACGGCGCTCCTTCGTCCTTCGCTTGAGGTCAGAAATAGCAAAACCAAAACAAAAAAAAGGGGGGGGGGGCAAAACATATTCGGGCAAGCGCAGTGCGCGAAAAAAGGAAATATGGCCACATGACAACCTGATGTTGGGTTGTCATAGAGACATTTTTTTTTTTTTTTCGGACTCTGGGCTCAACTACCAACTCCTCTCAATCGTCATGGTAACTCAACTTGCACGTGACAGGACCGCCCCCTCAAAACAGGCTGATTTCAACAAGGCTGATGAAGTGCTCTGTAATTTTTCATTCTTGGGGTATTTGAGAAATATAGTTAAGAGACCTGTGAAATGTTTCCGAAGGTGGACCAACGTAATACTCGGGACTTACCGGCCCGATGGACGGTGACGGGTGAGGTGTCGACGCTGATGGTCATGGCGCGCTCCTTCTGCTTGAAGAACTCTCGGGGGTTTCCGGGCCGCTGAGCGATGATGGCCTTCGCCTCCTGAACATGTAAGGGTGATGGACAGGTTGTTTTTAATTGCATGTTCGAAAAATAAAAAGATCAATGAATCCTGGCAAATGGACAGATTGTTTCAGCATACCTCCACTTCAGACTCCTTCTTGTCCAGGCTGAGGTCATCGATGCTCAGCTCTGCGGGCTGCAAAATGGGCAAAATGAGACGCATGCATGCAAAAGAGGTGAGCGCACTGATCTAAAAAAAAAAAAAAAAGACTGGATGGCTCATTGGCCACCAAAACTGAAGTCGCCACCCGCCCATCTTGGTACTCCCAAAACGAACATGCCGACCTGTGCGTTAATGGCCAGTTTTGTGGCTGTGAGAAAACATTCCACAATAAGTTAGAAAGATTTACTTCGACACTGTTAAAGTTTGCTTGTAAAGGTTTTTTTTATTTCCTGATGACCTTAATTCACTTGAACAAAGTTTTGTTTTCGGTTGTTGTTGTTCACTCTTTGCTTCACCTTTATAGGCCTGCGTTTTCTTCGCAAAAAAGCGATGTCAATATTTTCCCAAACTTCATCAGTGGTTAAGCAAGAAAACATATTTTCTGTGTAATTTTATGATGAATTTCATAATACAGAACTGCAAATTTCATTGGATTTTCAAATGCTAGGAAACAAGTTTAAATATTCTGTCAGAAATAGGACGTCGCAGAGACAACAAATGAACTTTTAGCGTTGAGCATGTATTTTCCCATTGCGAGTCCATATTTCCAACTGATGGACTTCAAATTGTATGTTTTTATGACAAAAAATGCTAAATTTTTTGCCATGTTATGATGATAGTGTATTTTGGGAAAAGTTAACATGTCACAGAAATCGGGCCCTAGGTAATATGCAAGGTTTTTTGGTCGTCACGGTGTTGTATGTCATTCCTTTGCACTTTGCCTTTTTTGGCTTACCAAGTCGAATTAAAAATCATTCATATTACCAGAACTGAGAACATGTCAAGCTCACGCGACCAGTTTTAATCCTACACGGCAAACTTTGAGCAAAACCCCGGCATCATCCAACCCGTAAACCATGTCCTCCACACGTTTTGGGAGTACCAAGATGGCAGCCAACTGGCTTCTACCAATCGACACACCGCTAAATACATATGTGTTATCCAGTCTTTTTTTTTTTTTTTTCAGTGGGTGAGTGTGTAAAAAAAAAAAAAAAAAAAAAAAAAAGCTATACAGGGAGTTGTATCGACAATTCTGTTGATTTATTTTCACTCGATGTTTTAACTCGTTCAAGTCTCGAAACAATCCTGGCATCCGATTGTCACGGGTCTTGGGTAAAGTCAACCTAGCCTAGCTGAGTTTTGATGACAGAACCCATGCTTCATCTTGGACTAGTTGCCAGTTTGCAGGGCACAAATATAAAAAGAACCAATGATGCCAATCGCCAATCCAGATTCATCAATCAACCCACCATACAGTGCATATTTTTGAAATGTGGGATTACCAACTCCACGCAAGAGTTCAATATTAGCGTTCCAGCCTCAAAAACCCCACAAGGTTGGTCTGGTTGTTAGTCCAATGGCCACTGAATCCGATCTACTTACTAAAGTTGTTTGACCCTGCAACCTGTCTTTGGCCTCTTCTTCCTCCTGTATCTTCTTCCTGTACACGTAAAACACAAAAATGTACATATTTGTATACAAAGCTGTTGTTTTGACGTAACTTCACGTCTAAGCGGTCACCTGTGTTCTTCGATCTGCCTCTCTCGCTCGCGGTACCTCCTCTCTCGGTTCTCCTGCTCCGTCCTCTCCAGCGCCATTCGTTCCTCCTCGAAGCGTTGACGTTCCTCGGCCAGTTTCTTCCTCTCCTCCTCCTTCCTCAGCTCCTCTTCGCGCTGGACACGAAACACACGTTTACATCTCAGCGACGGCATTATCGTTGGCTGGTTTTTATTTCGGTTTGCTCAAATAGACCTTGGCCTGCTCCCAGAACTCTTCTCGATTGATTTTCTTCATCTCCACCTCTGCGTTGGTCTTTTGGTACACCGTACCCTTCTCCCAAGGAGAGTAAAAAAACAGAAACAAAAGGAGAGGGTGCGTTAACTTTGCCAGGGGTATTAGGAATGAAATAAAACATACATCAGTCAATCGTATTGTGTATTGTAAGTGAACCTTGTTGTACAGTACAGTACCGTAATTCCCGGCCTACAGAGCGCACCTGGTTATAAGCCTCACCCAGTACATTTGTAAAAAAAAAAATACAATTTGTATCTCGAAAGTAAACATAAGCAGCGTGTCTAGCTCGTCTTTGCTCTACGTTGCCCAGACTGCGTCACTAACTAAAGCAGCTGTGGTGGACGCTGTCATTATAAAACACATTGATGGGCTGTATAAGTACTGTGACATTTGTAATTATGAGTGTACGTCTGTAAAGGAAACTAGGAAAAAGAGTGTGGCGGAGCAGCGGTCATTGTTAGAGAAAGTTCCGTGTGCTGCCTAAAAGAAACCAGTGGCTTCTTTTCATTTTTTGCAGTACATATGTGAATTGTGCCATTGGATGTAACAACCAGCCATCCCTCACTCATTGAAGCACATTGCAAAATGCCACAAACTGAATAGCTGTATGTTATACTTTCAATTTGCATTGTATTTTTTTTGGCGCGCAACACAGAATATCTGCGAAGAGACTGCATTAGCGGTGCACAATTATGCACGCGTGCAGTTTTGAGAGAACATTGTCTTTTTTTTTTTTTTTATGCACGCCGTACCACGATCGACCAAGACTCGACGCATACCGCACCCCTGGTTTAACGCTAATGCTGGCATGCTACTGCTAATGCTGCGCTAACAGGTAGCGGTAGAAATCACTGAGACACGCAGTAACACGCCAGCGCAGCGTTAACAGGGCCGGACCGGTAAACGTCACTTCCTCGGCACATATATTCCACCGGTCTCACTCTTACCTTTTGCGCTCGAGTGCCCCCCTAGGGGCCGTTAGAAAAAATGCACAAATTAACCGCATCACCGCGTAAACCACATGGTTGAAAGCGTGTGAAAAAAGTCGCGGCTCATAGGCCGGAAATTACGGTATACTGCAACTGTGGTAAATGAGATTCATAATATTTTTACATCCCCTTCCCCCTTTCTAATACCACGTCTCCGTGCTCCTCCTCTCGGGTTTTCAGACGACTCAGGACGGGACTCGCCGCCACCGTCGTCCCGTTGGTGAGACGTTGTCCGATGGCGGACGGGTCGATGTCGTCCAGACTGCTGGCGTTGATGATGACCGCCACCCCCTGGGGAAGCGACGCCACAAATCACTTGACTACCACTGGAGTTAAGCGTACCACATCTTTCACAGTCACCGCTATATGAATAAAATGTCATAGCTTCTTTAATCTCTTTTCCTTCTTTTATCTACCCGGCAAATCCCCAAAATAGACTGTCCGCCAAGTATAACACGCACACACAAACCACAGCGATGGTGAGGAGGATCGCAGAGAGATTACTTAAAAGAGTGACGGTATTAGTCATACGCACACACGCTCCTCTTTGATCGTCCTACAGGTTTTAACACGCTTGGTTCTGAAAGAAAATAATCAAATATTCGATCCATTTTAGTAACATACGCGATTGGGGTTCTCATTTGAGCGAATTCCCTTCTCGGAGTTCGTCACAGTACGAGCTGCGGAACTTGCCCAAAATGGGACCCTTGAGACATTTTGATGCATCTTATGATATGATAGACACGTCCGACCAATTTTGAAAGAAACTGGTGTCGCTGCTCTGGCCCTAATACACGTAGAATCATCGATCGCTCAAGTTCACCTGGAAGAAGTCTGCAATGGTGGCCACGTGGCTGGCGCAGACGCACTTCCTGGCGTCGGGCACGTCCTCGCCCACCTGGCAGAGTGGGAGAAAAAGTAGAGTCATAAATCTAAATGACAATGGAGCTGAGTCTATGAAAATATTTTCAAAAAAATACTGTTCCCAAGAAGCTGATGTGCACTGTTAACTTTATGGTTCCTCCACTTGTGAAAAGAGCAATGGCACTTTTCTCAGTTCAAAGATGGCGTCGCGATAGCAACAATTTATGGCTAGATGTTAGCATACCACCTTTCAGCACGTTAGCATTTCAGCAATTGACCCCTCCGTACAGGGCACTTAACCACGCCCCCTGAAGTGACGTCACGCCACGCGCGCTGACGTAAGACAAACAGTAAAAATGGCAAATACAATACAATACATTCTGAACTGAGACAGACTCCATGCTTCTGATTTCATTCAAATCAACGATATATTATAGATTCTAAATACAATACAATCTTAACTGAGAGAGACGCCATGCTTCTGATTTCATTCAATCATTCACACGTAGCAATGTTATGCGAGCGGAGAACGTCTCATTCATTTATACGAGACGTGGATTATAAAATCAAATTTAGGGTATATCTTCGTGCAAACACAGTCTGGTTAAGCTTCTGCCCGCGAGCCAGCAAGAAATCAATACGTTGTGCAGTCCGATCATCGCTAAATATCGCTCAACAAAGAATAAGTGTGTCAATCGTTCACACGTAGCAATGTTATGCTAGCGGAGAACGTCTCATTCATTTTTACGAGACCTGTATTAAAAATCAAATTTAGGGCATATCTTCGTGCAAACACAGTCTGGTTAAGCTTCGGCCGTGAGCCACCAAGAAATCAATACGTTTGTGCAGTCCGATCATCGCTAAATATCGCTCAACAAAGAATAAGTGTGTCAATCGTTCACACGTAGCAGTGTTATGCTAGCGAAGAACTTTGAATTAATTTATATGAGACATGAATTGAAAATCAAATATAGGGCATACCTTCGTGCAAACATATGTGTTCCGGGTTGATATTAGATGGATTTAGTTGATGATGCGGTTTTCCACAAAGTTTGATCCATCGAAGGCATTTTTCGTACTGGGTCTTCGGTTTTGGAAAGGGTACGAATCGAACTCCACCAACTAGCCTTTCAGGATACCTGTCGTCACTATTACAAAGTCCGTGACTACACCTCTTAACCATATTTTTTGTTAAATAACCCAAATACGCGATAAAACGCTAACTAAACCTATACTGGACCATTCAATGTTGTCAGAGAAAATGGCGGGAGCAAAAACGGGCTTTGGTCTATGCAGATCTCTGGCCTCTGATTGGTCAGTGACGCGGATTGCGCAATATCCACGGAGGGGTCAATATGTGAAAAATCCTAAGCAAACGTCACTTAGCAGTTATGTTATTCAGGCTGGTCGCTTGTTATACGTAAATATAAACTAAACTGCCAGTTTGTGAGCATTTTATATATTCTCAATTGGAATTGTGCCTGTAAAATCTTTACCAATCTGGTTGAACACTTTTTAGCTAGGTAGAATGACTGGATGACTAGAGGTTGATTGCTTCAAACTGCTAGCAAGTTAGCATTTTAATCATTTTGCACAGTACCTGACTCCAGGCAATTATGTAAAAACCTTATTGATTCTTCTACGTCAGTGCTTTCGCTACGGCGATTCCCGTCTCACTTCTTTAAACTATTTGGCACGTAAACATCTGACCACTTTAGGTGAGAAATTGTGCCTGACAACAGGGTAAAATCAAATACTCTCATCAGTCGGATTTAGCATGTGATTTACTCAGGTTGCTGTCTTATCTGTTAGCGTAGAAAAAGTGAGCGCTGTGGCATTTTTCTCAACATTCAAATTAGTACCAGAATACACGGCAAGATCTAAAAACTCTTATCAGTTGGGTTTAGCCGTTTAAATTGATCTCTCACAATAAGTTACTGTGCCAAATGTTTGCACGTTAGCATTTGGTCAACTCTCATAAATACAAGGAAAGACCAAAAAACCCATACCAAATTTTAGCACGTTAGTTTTGTCTCATTTAAAATGCCAGCTCTTTTGTTGTATTGTGGTGTATCTCAAAATGTTGTGTTTATTTGCTCGTTTTGTTGACAGTAAAAATAATAATCCCAAACTTTGTAGGCATATTTCGATGTAAGTCACTCACCCAGTTGATGAGGATGTATCGTGGCAGGGCAGCGTTGGGCTCCTTCAGGCTGCAGAAACCATACATAATCCTGGCGCTGTCAAAAGTTAGCGTGATCTCTGCCAGCCCGCCACCTGCGGCGCAAAGAAGGAATGGCATCTATCGAACCTATCGTGTAAATAAATGTAAAATGTATGATTTTTAAAAAAAAAAAAACAACAACAACCTCCTGATGACGCCATCGTCAAATTGTTGCTATCATCTTCGTACGTGTACAAGGCCCTGGCAACAAGACAGAAAGGACAAAATTAGTGCTGCATTACTATTTTTTTTCAATAAAACATGAAAAAGACTTATATGAGAGACTTTTGTATGTGTTGCTGTTTTGGTTTGCAAAAACTGCAAGAATTGCATTTTTTTTTTTTTTTTTTTTTACAAAATTTGTTATCAGGGAAAATGAGGCGGATATTTGAGGGAATGTAATTTGTCCAAAAAAGTGTAAATTATTTGTTCACACTTTCTGGTCATTTAATAACACTAATCTTTGATCTAACAAGCAAAGTATGACCAATATTCAAATACAGTGAAACACACTACAGTGTAATCCTGGTTGAAAAAAAAACCAAACTGAAATCTACTATCTATTCATCTAATCTAAAGCTACATTTACTGATTGTATAACATATCAAAATGAAATCACACGCACACACATGCACACGCATGCACCCACGCAAACACATACACACACACACACACACATCCTTCTCTGCTGAGGTGAAATGAAGGTCAGAAGAGATTCAAATCATTGGACTAAAGCTGCGGCCATGCGGTTGAAGGTGTACAAACAAAACCATGGCTCGCAACAAATTCATATTTAATCAATCTATGGATACCTTCCAGAGCAACACGTGGTAGGTGAAAATCCTCAATATGCAAATTCCATTTTTTTGAAAGTTCTCTCGCCAACAAGTTTTCAATTGTTTTAAACTTTTTTAAAAGACATTTTTAAACACACTGCAGAGTTCAGCAAAATAAAAGGGAAAAAAATAGTCCACAAAGAAGCTTCATTTAACAAATTCAGCTTTCCAAGAATGTCTGGCTTCAACGTTCAACAACGCGTGTGTGTGCGTGCGATTGTGTGTGTGTTCGACATGTAGCTCGAGGGGGCCAATCACCAGCCGGTCCAGCTGACCTTACGCTATTACTGCCTGTGGCGTTGGTCTGGCTTTGTGCTGACCTCCCGTCCCTCCCAGATTCTTTCTTTTTCTGTTTAGTCACCCCGCATGATTTATTTTTTTTTCTCGACATCCTGCATGTCATCAAATATCATCACCCCGACCTGACCAATAATATTGACACTGTGATAACAGCAAAAAAAAAAAATTAAAAATGCCTCAATTTCCAAATGTTTGAGATATATTCCATCAACTATTATTTGGGTCGCGGGAGAACCGCAGCTGAATTTTTTGGGCGAGAGAACTGGGGTCCACCCGTCCAGAGTTCAGCCCGCTTTCACTCGCTAAAAGTCAGCTGGGGATAGGCTGCATCTCGTCTGCCGCCCTAATGAGGTCAAGCGCTACAATAAATGGATGGATAGATGGATGTAATGTCATATGGGAACATCATGAAAGGAGTTGCAGAAATTTCTGGCAAGTACATATGACAACAATTGGTGACTCGTTAAAGCTATTATATATGTAAATTGGTGTCATAATATATCGACGTATGGATGGTTATCATTTCATAAACCCGCCAAACTACAGGTGCTGTGGGAATTCTAGCATGTACCGGCCGTGTCCAACATCTCACAACAACCACCCATATTTATTCCCTCGACTGAGAGACAGGAAAAGGAAGGAATATTGAATTTTTTTAAGGCAGACGTAGCGAGGGATGGGATTAAAAATGAGACGATTAAAAAAGAAAAAGAAAAACAAAAGTGCGAGAGTCGAGTCACAGGTTATTATTGAAAGGGCACCCTTATAAATAATTCTCTTTATGAAGCAGACAGCTGTTTATTATTCATATGCAGCCACCGTGACCCAGAAACGGCTCCAGGAAAGATGGCGAGAGCGCAGAACAACTGCAATGGATCAATTTGGAAAGAAAAAAAGATGGAGGATAGGAAGCAGAAGAAGAGAGGATGAAGGAGGAGTGATAAGTGACGGCAAATCTCTTAAACACGTCGCACGTTTGTCCGAGCAAGACGGCGCCTCCATTTTTTGGGGTCTTTATATTTCCCATTAGTGAAGACGACGGGTCACTTGGGAGCATCGCCATGGCAACCGGGCGCATTCCCCCCCACCTTTTCGTCATGGAGGCAACAGCAGTTTCTGACCCGAGGCTAGCAAGGGCGTTAAAGAGAAAGATGAAAGACAAAGACGGGAGGAAGAGAGTGGAAAAGCAAAACACATTTAGTTATTAAGAGGTTGGGTATTGAACCCACCCGTCCCCCTTGTATATGTCATTTTTTGTACTATTGCTGTACTATATTTCATATAATTGCTACACCATAATTTGATATACTATTGATCGTAAAAGTATTAAATTACAATGAAAGTAGTAACACTAATATTTGGACTGATATCCAAAACACAAAAAAATGTAATTTCTCCCTATCTTATTGTGGTCAACTAATATGGAGGGGACAATTTTTGGCATATGCGGCACACCCACCAGGGGGCAACAGAGATCTTTTCACTATTATTTGGATACTTAAAAAAAAAAGTATTGGAACAGTGAGGCCAGTTCATGTAGTTTTTACTGTAGATAGTCAAACACGAGTGATGTCATCCATCCAGCCACCCATTTTCTTCACCGCTTATCCTCACAAGGGTCGCAGGGAGTGCTGGAGCCTGTCGCAGCTGTCAACAGGCAGGAGGCGGGGCACACCCTGAACTGGTTGCCAGCCAATCGCAGGGCACATCGAGACAAACAGCCGTACTCGCAATCACACCTTGGGGCAATTTAGTGTCTCCAATTAATGTTGCATGTTTTTGGGATGCGGGAGGGAACCGGAGTGCCCGGAGAAAACCCACGCAGGTCACGAGGAGAACATGCAAACTCCACACAGGCGGGTCCGGGTTTGAAACCGAGACCTCAGAACTGTGAGGCCAACGCTTTACCAGCTGCGCCACCGTGCCGCCTAGTGATGTCATCAAATAAAAAAGTATTGTAAGGTGTGTGGACTCTTATATTAATTAGTCAAAAAAAATAGCTCTTCAGATATGTTTTATGCCTGGGGGACCACATTTATACAAGATACAGGTTCAACCAACACACACAAAATACATTGAAGCAACCTCTAAATCAACAACCCTTTGTTGATTTCATCTTGGGACCAGATGTGGAAGGCTCCCAGGCTAAACAAAAGAAAAAAAAAATCTCCAGAGTTCAACCCTATAGAGCTTGCATTTTACCCCAAACAGCATAAGAACAATGCCCAAGTTTAGTGATGATAATGGATCATAAGTTTGATAAAGCTTATTAAGAGTCTGTAAATTCCCCGAAGGCACTGATGTGAGTACAAATACTTCCTTGTCTCAATTGGCCCTGTGATTGGCTAATGGTTCACTCACCGCTAGTAATTAGCAACCATACTGTTCAGTGAGAATGAGCAAAGCGGCTGACGTACTGATGAAGAATCTCCGATTCGATGAGCTCAACTTGGTCAAAAAGGAACGAGCGTGCATTTTTAGAATGTCTAACGTGATATGATCTCATTATGGTTCAATCAGGATAAAAGGCCGAGCAATTTATGTGAATATGAAAGAGTTTCGAGAGGGGAAAGAATTGCTTCAGTTGCCATGACAACCTCAAAGTGGACTCGAGTCCGCAGAGATTCTAAGAAAAGTTTCAAGTCAGAATTAATGAATTTGCATGTGGTGAATGGTCCATGCTTTTATTGTATCCCCCCCACCCCCACCCTTCACCCCCGCCTTATGCCTGCAACTCAGACCTCTGCTTCTGCAAGTACAAGCGAGCAGCTGGCTTGCAGTGCACACTTGCTGGTGAGAAGACGAGACCCAATCTGTCACGGTAGGTGAGAGAGCCAAATGCCGACCTGAACGCCTACACGTCATTTTGCCATTACACACGTACTTGAGAGCGAGATACAGCCCACTGTTGTTACATATGAGACAACAAGATACACACGCACTGACTGGCAAGATCGTGCATACACTTGCTGGTGAGATGATGATGGGTCTGGCCATATGGCTGGCAGACATGGTTTAACGCTAGCTGGAATGTGGCCACACTTACCAGCAATACCCAGCTTGCTATTGCTAACACTCCTACCAGTGAGATCTAGACTACTGTTACGTACAAGACAACAAGATACACTCGCACTGGCTGACAAGATCATGCATACACTTGCTGGTGAGATGATGATGATCCTGGCCATGTGGCCGGCAGACACGGTTTAACGCTAGCTGGAACGGCCACACTTGCCAGCAATACCCAGCTCGCTATTGCTAACACTCCCACGGGGAGATCTCGCCAACGGTTACGCATACACTTGCTGGCGCGATGACGAGGCAGAGCCCATGAGCAATTCTATTGAGGAGATAATCCAACACCGACACACACAGATGAAATCCAGCCCACTGCCTCACGGACACACACATACACTCGCTGGTGAGATCCGACAAACTTTTACTTGAAAGAGAGTGCTAAAAAGGAGCTGATTTCATCTTACAAGAAATATTGTAGACTTTGTACTGTAAGTGCACATTAATTATCCGTGAGGTACTTTGACAAAAGCACATCACTGACTCAGTTGAAAAAAAAAAAACAAAACAAAACCTGGCACTGTTCTGAAATGCGGAGAGGAATGGACAATACGTCTCCTTTAACGGCAAAGGCATGCGGGCGGCCAGGGAGTTATGTTCATACAGGCGGAAAAAAAGCCAAGTACGAGAAAAGAGGAGATAGCATTGCGTTATTTATTGGGGAAGAAAGCATAACGGTGACTTCATGCGCAAGCAATGGAGAGAACACGAAGAAATGAGGGAGGGGGGAATTAAGTGTAATAGGAGGAAGGCGAGAGAATAAGTGAAACAAGGAAAAGGACACTAAAGTAGACACGAGTACGTGGAAGGAAGTTTTCGCCCATCAGGGGCACATGCGGCAAAAGTCGTCGCACCCTGTACTGAAGTAGAAATACCAATAATTGCGGAAATACAAACCCCAAAAAAGGAGTAACTTTTACATAAAATGTACCAATGGGAATTGTTATTTCACATTTCCCTCTCTCTCGCGTTACATCTTTTTCTTTTATTGCATTGCGTCGTCGTCATCGTGGAGTAGAAATAAGTAGACATCATAGATATGTTTGAAAACATAGGGGGTAAAAGTACCAAGTCGTCAAAAAAATATGATGACCCTTCTAAAATGGGTTCTAGTTGCTATTAGAAGCCACAAGATGGTGGCCAATTGCCACTTTCTTAATTGACCGATTGATAAACGAAGCTACTCCGCTCACTTCAACACTTCGTTGTAGATACTTTTCACTGACGTCATGCCGATCGCGTGTTTACACTTTTTTGGACGGCAAGATCGCGTCTACGTATCATGGGTAGGAAGAAATAAATGTTTACTGTAATGTTTTGGCTACGGTTATCGTTTGATCTTTTGTCTTGAAAGTCCTTTGACAAACGAACACTGTAACCAGAAGTGATTGAGGTCACTTTGTGACAGAACTGGAGATGTTGCTTAAAGACAAACAGCGATGAGATGGTCAGATATCGCATACTTTTTTTCTACCAACACACAGAGTGTGCGCGAAAAATTTGCTCAGCCACGGGCCGGAGCGGGCAGGCTCGACATAGCCAGCTCCCATGAGTTAGCAAAAGTGCAGCTAAAGGCTAATGGCTAGCCACGAGGTTCACGTTATCCACCGCAAACCTGGAAAGCAAATTTTCACTGCGGGTGCTAGTAGGCATATTGACAGCCCCAAAAACCTCCGTAAAAATATGTAACAAGTGTGGAGGATACCACAGTAAATTAGCTGAATGCCCAGCAAGAGGTAAACAACTCCTGAAGTGTCAGATACCGTGACGAAAAGGCCATAAGACGCTTAGAAGCAAGCCGATATTCACAAAAAGATCACTAAAACACGCCAGTTGTATTGCAGTTTTGCCGTCCGGTGGGCGCGGTAAACAAAAGTCATGTGACTTGTGACGTCGCGTGAAATGTATCTATTGTCGCCAAGACGTGACAAGATGGCGCCCGAGCAAAACTTTACACGCAGAAAGTAGTGAATGACAAACAAATACGTGGGACATTACTTTGCACCACTGAGATAGATGGAAAAAACATTGAAATGACTGTACCAGCGTTTCAAATATTTGAGGGCATTTAATAACTCTCTGGAGTTTTATTTTTCTCCTCTCCCCCCTAAGTGTCCCTGGTTGTTGGCTTGGGCCTTGATTGCAGCATTGAGTAAGACCATAAAACATCAGTGGGGTGCTTTTCTGCACCATTGACGTTAGTACAGCTTCTTTGCACCCCCCCAGCACGACGTCACTTCTCTTGCAGATGTTCGCAGGGGCTAAAAATGAATGGACCAGATGGGAATCCATGGCGCGGATACCAGCCAAACCAGCAGCAGCTGAGGCAGCGAATTGCGGAAGATTTTTTCCATCGATATTTTTTTGGCTGTTGTTTCATCGCCGCTGAGTGTTGCCATAAAAAAATAAATAATAATAATAAAACAAAACGGGCTGACTCGCTCGCGTTCGGTTGTCTGGATCAGCAACATGCCGGTGTTGACAAAAGCGGCGCACAGACGATTAGCTCATCCTAAATGCGCTGCGGAGGAATTATGGACGTAATTATGATCTCAGATTTGTCAGGAAGGCTTTAATGCAGGGACCAAAAAAACTAAAACCTTGACTAACCTCTGACGACAGATTCAGCTAAAACCACAAGGAAGTCGAAACTAACACTCGTGCGGCGTAAGAGCCGCGTGAGCGTTCTAAAGTGAAATGAAACCGGGGCACGTAAAACAGAAGTTGGAGGTCACTTGTAGATCAACGAGAGACCCAAAACTGTTTCAATTCTTTTTACTTTGACCGACCCGTTTGCAAATTGTGATGTCACAATTGATTATAGAGCACGCTACTTCTCATGGTATGCGAAAGAATCACAGAAATAAATGTTCAAATACACAATATTACTGAAGCTTTTTTTTTCCTTCTTAAATCCAGTGTAGTATATTCGTTAAGTATTTAACTTGATAAGTAATAAGTTGTATTTAACTTTTAAGTCAAAATCATCAGCATTCAATTTATAATTGTTCGTAAATATGCACATTTTAATTTTTATTTTTTTCTGTATTAAATTTTTGTTGAATCCTTAAAGCATTTTTTTTAATTCAAATTGACGTAATTCAAGTGACTGATATGAAGTGCTGCCTCCATGAGGGAAAATGCAATACATCCTTTTCTATAGCACTTGTTTTTTTGTTTGTTTGTTTTTTTTAGGCAACAAGTAAACATAGCGGAAGCTTAAAACCAACTTATGATTTCGTGTAGTAGACAGAAAAGCAAATCTTGAATGACAAAACTGAATCTTAGTTGTCAACATGTTGATTATTTTTTTCATGTTTTCAGTCATTTGCTCAGCTGGGTTTGATTCCAGCAACATGCCCGCGGTTCCCTCGGCCTCATATCTTAAAGGTCTCTTGGGGGGTCGGGGGGGAAGAACGAGGGTCGAGGCTGGTGCGAGTCCATCCCTCCGGAGAGCGAGCCGTTTCTTGGGCTCGGTAATCCAATGCAATCACAACACCGAGCTGAAAAGCACTCAAGTGCCCAGGGGAGAAGTCGGAGAGCGAGTCTATCATTCCAGAAATACTTAAAATGCCCTCAAATTCTTCAGCTGGTCGCAGCCGCTTTGCCTCTTTTCAAAGACATGGATTTGCAGGACACGTTTCCGAATTCTATCCAGTTGTCCGTAAAAGATCATCCTGTTGGATGCTCGGTGTAGCGTGGATTTTGTATCCACCATCAAACAATACAGAAAAATCCTGCAATGTTTTCACGTGACGCCATTCGGTCATAGCTGGCGTGACTGTCGATGGAGGAGGCCCGATCGGCGCTCACAGCCTCCCTTTTGTGCGGCGCCGGACTCATAATGGACTTCCTGTGAGTCCTCAGCTCTCCGCGCTGCGCCAACGGCGTCCGAGGGCCGACCGGCGCTCGGCGTCCGGCGCAATTGTTGGGTGGTTGCCATGCGAGCGAGTGTAAACAAGAGCGAGGGAGCAGAGAATGTTTGGACTGAGGGGGGACCGGAGTGTTTGACGGGGACCCGATGTTCTGCGGTGATAGGCCAACGCTGTTTTTGTATTCTCAGACGTTTTAAGACAAATGAGTGGGTATTTTTTTTTGTTTGTTTTTTTGTGGGGGTGTGTGGGTGGGGGCATCTTCAGACAGCTATAAGACAAACATCCACTACCAACCAAGTATTTGCTTCCATTTTTAGGCTCTGTCACAAGTATAGTATCTGCATTGTACCAAACCAACTCAATAAACATGTGAAATATGAATTAAAATCATCATCATATTCCTACGTTCCAGATGTTTTTTCTGCAAAGAGGGCCTGACAACGCGGCAATTTCTCAATCTCATCCACATCACTAACGAAGATCTTCGCTTTCCGCTTTGAGCATAAACACTTGTGCACTCGCGATTGGATCGTGTACACGGATTGCAAAGAATCAGAGCAAAGTGGGGGGTCTTAACCAAATATGGATAAGGCGGATGCAAAACTGGGTCATGCAGAAGTAGCTGTCGGGAGAATTTTCTGGACACATTTGACGTGACCAAGTTTTTTTCGTTTCTTTTTTAAATAAAGGAGAGACTGTATTTTGAGTCCATGTTACGGTCACTCCATGGAGGTCTAAATAGCCAAATATTGGAACTTTAAGAGAAATAAAAAGAGGCAAAAAAGTTGTTCCCAAAGAGCAAAGAGAACATATTCATGATGTATTGTCTATGTGTTCCTTCTCTGTGGTCAAGTAGCAGGGCAGTGGAAGGTTCGTAATTACTATAGCATCTGCGCTAATTTCCGTTAGCCCATGTATAGTATTTCACATTTTACGTTAGCATTCAGCTGATCTTCTTTTCCTTTCGGCTTGTCCCAATTAGGGGTCGCCACAGCGTGTCATCTTTTTTCATCCAAGCCTATCTCATGCATCCTCCTCTCTCACACCCACTGTCCTCTTGTCCTCTCTCACAACATCCATCAACCTTTTCTTTGGTCTTCCTCTCCCTCTTTTGCCTGAAAGCTCCTTCCTCAGCACCCTTCCACCAATCTACTCACTCTCTCGAACTCTGGACATGTCCAAACCATCGAAGTCTGCTGTCTCTAACCTTGTATCCAAAACATCCAACTTTGGCTGTCCCTCTAATGAGCTCATTTCGAATCCTGTCCAGCCTGTTCACACCTAGCAAAAACCTCAACATCTTCATTTCTGCCACCTCCAGTTCTGCTTCCTGTTGTCTCTTCAGTGCCACCGTCTCTAATCCGTACTTCATGGCCGGCCTCACCACTGTTTTATAGATTCTGCCCTTCATCCTAGCGGAGACTCTTCTGTCACATAGAACACCAGACACCTTCCGCCAACTGGTCCACGCCGCTTGGTTTCTTCACTTCCTTACCACACTCTCCATTGCTCTGTATTGTTGACCCCAAGAATTTGAAGTCATCCACCTTCGCTGTCTCTTCTCCCTCTCTTGCATGGGGGCGTTCAATGTATGTCTTCTCTAACTATGAAATATATAGCAGTGTCATTTAATGTTATTTTTAAGACACACAGACACCCCGTGATCCCTAATCATAGCAACAAGAGGATGCATGTAATTTACATTTTCAAATGGGGCTTTAAATCTTCAACCACTTCCCCAAAAGTTTGTCAATGTGGAAGTGTTGCCACGTCTCCAGAGACTCATCATCAGAAAGCGACGAGTCAGCCTTCACCCTAGACAACCGCACGACTGCGACCCCTTCCCTCAACTGAAAGGGTTCGGAAGACATTTTGGCCATTTTGAGGGAGATTCGAATGGAAAGGCCGGAAAATGCACATGGCACTGAAACGAAATAGTGGAAAGCGGGGCTTATACGTGGGCCGAGGAGTTTTCATTGAGAAGCAGCGGGCGTCAAGTCGGCCCCTGACAGAGACGTCTGTGTCACACAGGGGGCTGCGCTTAAAAATACAAAACAAGAACTCACACAGCGTCGCCTTTGTGAGCCGCCATTCCGTTTGATAGGCCGAGTCGGTGTAGGCAGCGAGCCAGCGGGGCCCTTTTCATCCCCCGCTCCCTTCCTGGCCGGCTCACTACTCTTTTCTTCACAAATTTTGCTTTTTTTTACTGCATCTACAACCTCCCTGCCCCCACCCAACCTGCAATCTAATTTCCACTGTGAACTGGAGGACGTACACCCTCCGCGTGCAAAAGTGGCTCAGTTGACAAGTTCACAAGCGGTGGGATGTCAGGGTGCACAATGTAACGCGTATTGACGATGTCATCGTTTCTGCCTCAGTATGAAAACTGACGCCTGACAATGGAGCTGGAGGATCTGTAAACAGTTAGCCATCCCCCGTGCTTTCCCAGCTGCTCGGGAACTACTGGGGGAATGCTCTGGGTTAAGCTAACTTGCTCATTGCGATCTCGCGTAGCTAAACAAAAGTCCGGAACAAGCCTGGAAATCACTAATCCTCGCCTCTACGCCGGCAAATAAGATAGACTTCTAAAGAGTATCGTCATGAATAAAGAGTAGCCAAGCATGCGACGCAGCAAGCAGGAAGACAGAACAGGAGTCGACGGAGAAGCCATGCTAACAGCTAAGATATCGTAAATTTAGATTAGCATAACGTGAGAATAAGAGTTTAGGTGGTACAGCAGACTTTTAACAAAGGTCTGTTGGGAACTAGGGTGAATTCGTGTAAACAAACTGTAACTAAGCAGGAATCATTTCAGAAAGGCGTATGAATGGGGGCGCACTGCTATGTTATCGGTTCCTCAAACGAAAGTGGCCGTTGTAAAGTGTCTTTCCTCCGACTGCCAGCTGTGATCAAGAACCAGTGCGAGAAAACGGAGCAGTTAGGAACCAAACGGCGACAACTGTGGCCGTCTCGTATCAGCAGAGCCGATCTAGCAGCCAAGTCATTCCCTTATGTCAGAGTATGCTCGGAGCATTTTGTCCTTGGTAAGTATTGGATACCTTTAAGAATTTCATACCTACTTAGCGATCACTAAGAGGTTTGCAAAAACGAGTTACGGCACCGCTAGCTGTTTCATGTGTTGAGTTAAAAATGTAGCCGTTTGGAACTCCTCCCGGTCGAACCGCTCTATCTCCCCCTCTCAGTAACAAAAACGAAAATAATAATCAACACCTCTTTCGTCGGTATAATCAACATAATTTAACACAACGCTGACTGTAATCACGCGGTACATATTTAAATCGCATTGTGCGGTACACTAACCTTAGCAGTCTGGAGACTGGTTTCTCAATGAATTGGTTGTAGGCCTCTAGACCTTTCTCATTCTTTAGTTGGTCCACGGTATAAGCACGTGTCGAGAAGAGGAGATAGTTGACGATGTCTGAATGGGTTACCGACGCCCACAGTTCGAAATTGTTGCTCCATTTGTGTTTCTCTAAGGTCGATATTGTCGAACAAAGCGCACATCTTGTCGTAACAGGTTCTTGAAACAACATCTAATGAGCCCCGATAACGTTGCAAAGTCTTTTTAGCCATCATGCGACACTTTTAACAGTCGTACGAACATTTGTGTAATTCCGATCTGTATGCAAAAGCCATAGAGTGAACGGCACGTCGGTAGAGTGAACCCATCCAACATGGCCGGGGTGCCCTGGATATAGTCACGTGGTCGAAAACAGTCTATAGGTGAACATGTATGATACAGAGACACCATTAAACTACTGTAATACTTTACCACGACTACTTTTGTACATTCCTAATGGACTGACAAGCACCATCTATCAATGTTACACTACCGTCTTCAAATCGATGATTGATTTGCTGGCGAATAGCTTCATTAAAACTGAAACGCTTTGATATCAAAGCGTGGCAACTGACTGTCGTTTGATTCCCAAGAAGAGAAAGACTCATAATATTCACAAAAAAAGCATCAAATCTATTTGGGATAGTGTGAGCTAAGAAATATTCAGTGTATGTACCGTGACATAAACGTGGGGAAGGCGTTTGTTTCCGCAGCTGCAAATGGGGTGGCATTTTGGGGAAAAAAAATAAAATCAATACAATGCATATGTCAATTTAAAACAAATTTTAAAATGACTCTAAAGGTGAAAAGAAAGCAGTTAAAAAGAGAAATGAAATCAGTGAAATGGAACATCTGCCCGGGACGAGACCGCCCTCAACATTGCCGACCACATGACTGTGTATAATAATGCACAAACTACATAAGTGATATCTGCTTATATGCTGCTGTTTTGGTTAGCAATAGCCTCCGGATGGCCTCAGAATTGAACACTTTCATGGGAGTGCTTTCAAACTGGTATTTACAACTACAACATGCATATTATTTTTCAATCAGTATTTGTTTGCACCGTCAACAAAGTTCGGCATTTGCAAATTTACCTCGATAAACGGATTTTTGGGGGGAATGCATCCTACATTGTTTGCTGCTGTTGTGCTCACGCCAAAACTGTCTCATTGAAAAACAAAAACCTGAACTCTTTATAGTTTTAAAGGGGCATATATTTGGAAATGTGACTTATGAATTTGGTCTTTGGGCGGAAGTGGGTCTGGCCACCTATTAAAGCTTGAAATTAACCAACCAAACACTTTGTGGAGGTTGCCTGCATTAGAAAACATGCCTTGCCTCTAGAGAGAGACATCGGGAAAGAAACAGAACTAGCTCATCCTGCCGGGTCGCAGTCTTCAGTCACGCAAGCGGCAGTGTAGAAAAGTAATTAACGGTGCCGGAGAGCGGAAGCGCTGTGATGCCGACTTCACACGCTGCCCATTTACCCAACGGGGCTTTAGTGATGTTCTCCGCTTCCCCCGGCGTGTCTGACTCACCGCCGCAAATGACCCAGCAGCGTCCACCTTTATGTAAAAGCTGGAGGACAGCTTTACAGTACCGCTCAACCCCCCAATTGGGTCAACAGTGTGTAAGAGTTTCAAATGTAACAAGTTACAATTGCTTCAATTTCCACATCTCCTTATAATATTCTGCCCGTGCCGTGAGATGAGACGATCTGATGTTGAAATAGCAAAGTCATCCCTTCGCTGATCTATTATGCCTTCGCTGCAGGCTCCGCCCCCTCCTCCTCCCAAGTTATTGATCCAGCCAGTCAATACGAAGCGTCCTTTTAACACTGCTAACTTTTTGTTTACGGCTCCGCTCGAGCTTGCTTCTGCTGCCCAAGCGGCAAAAACAAATCAAGAGACATCTGCATCCCGTGTTTGTAATAAATTGAACTTGGGCAGCGAGCGGGAAACCGGCCGGGGTCGATTATTTACTCAACTGCAGATGGAAGGGAAGCATCTTTTACAGGGGAGGTCTTTATTTGGAAAAATAATAAACAACGTTAGCGGTAGAGTAGAGTTGATGCCAAATGAAACTGGGACGGGCAAGAAACAAGGAAGACCGGACACAACGCTGTGGAACGACCACGTCAGTCTACGGGAAGGCTTTTAAATGGCGCCCGCACATTTTCTAACATAACATAAGTGCTGCTGTTTTGGTTAGCTACGTTCACATCAATATATAACAACTTTTGGAGTTAAAAATGCGTTATTTACTACCTTTGGTAAATGCTCTTGTCTTGGGTCAGCAAAATATTTAAAATGGGCTTAGCATTTATCTCTTAATATCGTTTTATCTAGAATAGAGTTCATGATGCGGAATATGTAGTTACGACCATTCCATTTTTTTTTCCCTGATGGAAGGAGGGAGAGATTAATCTGTCTTTAGTAGATGAAGCACGCTATTAAAACTGATGTCACAAATTGGTGACAATAAAAAAAAAAAACAATTCCACATTTAATTGGAATTATAGTCGAGTTATTTATTTTTTTATGGGTTTATTAAGTTTGTCGTCGGTCAGCGTGCCCTTTGCCACGACCTTTACAAGCTCCATGTCCCCCGTCGCATCGATTTGTCATCAAAGAAGTCCACGCCCCCAGTGTTCCCAGCACGGCTACACGCTGGACCTTTAAGTGGCGACCCACCCCCACACCCCCCTCACATCGACACTTGCAAGGATCCTGAAGGGGAAAAAAAATACATCCCACCGGGGTCGATAGAGTTGAATAGGGTTACACTTTGGGTAATTCGGCACCACGGGAGCGTTTTTAAGCAACACAGTGGGCCATAAATGTAAAAAAAATAAAGAAATAAAAATGTGGCACTATAGCGTGAGAGCAAATTGGAGGTTGTACTTCTGTTTTGTTGCCTAAAAAAAAGCAAGTTGCTTACCTGATAACATTGGACATCAGAGAGGAGACATGTAAAGAAAGAGAAAGAGACATTAGTTGCTTTTCACAAGAATACAAACTTCAAAAGTATTCACTGTTCCTGTCCGGAACAGTAATAAATGTAACAGATAACCATGCTGCTTTTTAGAATATAACTCCCAGATATGACCTCCTTATCTATAAAATTGTAGATTTCTCCCAACTTCAGGGGGGAATTTAACAATTTAAAAAATACCCGACCACACTCAAAGCTTTCATCTCAAATAATGAGACATGTATTCGCTACGGTGTACAAATGACAAGGCGGGGGGAGGGGAGGGTGTGAATGTGGCACGCTGAGTAGAACTAAATCATTTTATACAATTTTTGTGATTTCTCTTGGTGTTGATTTATGTTGCCGCCAAGAAGCATTACTATGCTCTTCGATGATCATGCTGCAGCTCTTGGAGTCTTTGAAAGGAAATGAGTTCCACCCCAAAAACATTGCTTGTGTGTGTGTGTGTGGGGGGGGGGGGGGGCAATCGCCGTTCCAAGTGAGAGGAAACCCTTATAGATTACGATATTGACCTCCAATCAGCTTTATATTGTGTTATTCATCTATCGTGGAAAACAACAGTACACTACAGAGGTCGTGCACGTGACATCACAGTTTGCACGTCAAAACCGTCACTATGTGGGATTTATTCCTGATGAGCACAGATCCAGCAACAATTTATTCGTATGCGTCCACACTTTTCTACGCTTTCAAACTCTTCCGAGCAAATCTCGACGACTTACTCACCAGATACATGTGTAGATCCAATTGTCCAAGACAAGCGGAAGCGAATTAACAGTCCAATTTCTTATCGGCGAAAAAATCGACTTCGGTATGAAATACGGGTCCTCTATGCCGAGTTTATCTAATTTTTCCACATACCTTCATTTATTTCCACCTTCTAAATGTCTAAATAGTATCGGAAAAGACTGCGTGTCATGCTATAAGATATATTTTTGCATCGTCTCCAACTGACTTCGTATAGTAAACAAAGGTCACGTGATTGCTCATGACGTAGGTGCTATAAAGGTCTATTTTTATCTCTAAGGACATTTTGGAATGCATATGAAATGGAGAAAAAAGTATAGAAAAGTTTTTGGAAATCATTGAACGGAACACCGTATCCCAATGTTGGAGTCACTTTTTGCAAAAAACAAAAAAAAAAAAACACTTGTGAACTGTTCTCCATTGTTTCATGTACCATCACCCACTGAATCTACAATGGAACATCACAATCGGGGGGTGCATAGGAACCCCACTTGTGAAAATTAGGGTATAAATGATGCCCATTCTAAACTACATTATAAATAATATATTATAGATATAATATATATTTTGTATTTTTTTTAAACCCCCAAAATCTTCAATCTGCAAGCGTTATTGGGCTTGAACCCGCAAGAAAAAAACTTTTTGGGGAAAGAAAAAAGCATCGGTGGATGCGTGGGCGCTGAACTGCGAGTATGCCAGGGTCCGCTGTACTTCCCTTTGTTTGTCCGCTTTTGTGATGTGCTGTGGTGACCCCTAATGGGAAAAGCCGACACGTGATTAGTGTTTTTAAAATTCTCGGTCAATCACGTCAAAATGTCTTGCTGTTCCTCATTAACAGCCTCGTCTTTTCGCACCTCGGAGCTGCCATACGAAGATCCCGCATGCCAAAAACGGGCAGACTAAGTGCCAGCTGCTTTCAAAGTACCCGTCAGATCATTGTTACGAGAATATCTTAGCAATTCCTTCTAGTTCAGTAAACAATTCACAGCTTGGCAAAGCTTACTGAGGATTTCAGGTAAGCGTTGGGAGCATTGCAAGAAACATTTATCTGGAATGACGCTAAGGAAAGCCAGAGTTAGTCCCCCGGGTGAGGCACACTACAGTAGATTAGACTGGAGGAGTCGGTGACCATGAAAAGCAGAAAGTGTACCAACATGTTTGGGTTTTTTTGAGGGGGGGAGCACGGCCAGACAAACAGCCATGCTTGGATCTCATCTGCGGGACGGAAAGCGGTTGCATATTGCAATAAATGCAAATTTTTAAGCCTTGTTCTTAGAACTTGTTTATCGTGTTTGTAAACAATAATAACCAGGTGGTTGAATAATGCTGACCTGAACGGAAACGATGGGTTGCACTGCCAAATATAACATAAAAAGGTTTTGTAAAAAGGAAGAGAAGATTGCAAGACTGTCTCGTGGTGGAAAACTCACAGACGGGGAGTATACCAAAGCATCAGTACTCGACGTTGCCAATCAACATTTTGCCAACTTCGCATAAAGACAAGATAATCAAACGAATAAAAGACATTCCTTCGTTGACAAGAACTGTTCACCATTCTACCAGCATGATGGAAAATCAAATTGAATTACGTTCACGATTAACGGATGGAAATCTCAACGCCTGTGTGACGATGTATGAAACAGACTATCAAGCCATGAGCAAAAACCAGGAAGGACCTGAAGTCGCATTAATGCTATGTCGTACTTTTGTCATCATTGGTTCGCAACATCTTAATGTTATTTATAAGAATTCTATTTTATTGTACTCTAAAAGTGTTGGTTCTACATAAATGCGCAAACACACCCGTATTTAGTTTTTTAAATATTGCATGGCTCTTTTGAAATTATGTTTTAAAATATTTGCCATTAATGGCTCTCTCAGTCGAAAAGGTTCCCGACCCCTTTAATAGAGCAACAGAAATTCGTTCAATTAGCCAGTTCCTCAACAATCATATTAATTTCAATTTCCACCATGTTTATTTATTTTATTTCGACTGAGACGGCACACATTTAGACTCCAGCAGGGGAGAGGAAGTATAAAATTAGGATTCTCTTCAACTGCCTTTCTTTTGTCCAATGACTTGGAAGAATTTGTTTACTGGCGGTGTTAGCAGTTCTGCTAACTGGAAGTGTGTGGCATTCATTATGAAACATACTCCGGTTGCATAAATCACAGCAGAGAAGCAAAATGAGCACGTTTGGTCATTGCAGATTATCAGCCAAGGAGGGTTGGCGGAGTGCCACGCCAAGACGCCGCATGAGGTCCCCCAACATGGTGTTTTCCCCCCGCGGGGAGGACGGACGGCCAGATCCTGTTTATTTGTTGTCGGCATTGTTGACAGCGAGGAAGCGTGAGGGAAGCTGCTAGCGGCTATCGAGATCGTCAACACTTCATTGGCAGTGCGACAAAAAAAAAAAATCCCTGCTTTTCGTCGCAGAGAAATTTCTGAGTTAGGATTCTCACAATTAAGATGTCTATTTAATTCGGGACATGAATATTTGCTGAAGGGAACATGTGGGAATTTGACTCAGCGACTGCCAATCATAAACAGGCGTGCTCACTCAAGCTACAGTAGTGGAAGTTTATCACAGTTACACGGTGACACCTTCCAGCTGTTGGCAACCAAAAGCAGACACGACCCCACCCCACGCTACACTTAGTCAAACACTGCGGAAATCAAGAGAGACACCACTCTGGAATTGTTTTAAATTGTGAGAGAATACGTCTCACTACTAACTCGCGAGGGGTTGTATTTCTTCATGGGCCTTGATGTGATCAAAAGCATCTGGGACAACATTGTGCTTGCTCCAGAACATATTAAACAATTTTCACATTATGGGACAAATCAAAAGTGGTGGGAATGGGGGGGGGAACCACTTTAGCCGTGACAATTGAGTCATTTTGGGGATTTTTTTTGTTTGTGCCAGCGTTAAAACAGGATAATAAAAAAGAAGACAGCTGGCTTTGAAGAAAAACTAAATCTTAACTCACATGCAAACGGCTGCTCATGTGAACACTTTGATGAAGTTTTGGCTGATTTATAGACGGGCCAGGCGAGTCCAAGGTACAAGAACTCAAAAACATCGGAATATTATTTTGTTTCATTTTTTTGTTACTTGTCCTGATTTTCGAGTACAAATAAAGAACCATCCAGTCTTTTTACCTTATGGTGTCCAAAGTATGAATACATGTGTGTATATGTTTCCTTTTTACCAACATACGCTTTAATACAATCTGGGTCAACCATTCATTTTTATTGATGTCATGAAAATGAGTTGTATAGGACGTACGTTATTGTGTTTTCCCTGATGACATAATTCATCAACGCAGCCTCCTCAAATTTATGTATTGGATGCACACGGCTGTGAAGTGTGTACGATGCCGTGGAGCATACAGAGGAGGGAAACCCCCCCACCACTACCAACACCACCCACCGCCCCGGGTTACTCCCCTCCTACATCTCGGGAGTTGCGATCCCGTCGTACCACTCTGAGATGAGGACATGGTATCGTTTACACAGCAGCGAGCATCAAAAGTCGGATCTGGAAGATCTCTCCTGGCGTCTCGAAGCAGCGCAGTAAGTCAGAGTCAAGAGTTCAGATTGTTTTGGTTTTTTGTAGATGCTTAGATGGGCTGCCACCACTGTTAATTTGAATTGTATTTCAGGGGGGGATGTGCCACAGCCCAATTCCCAGACCATCCCACATTAATGGAAGTGGAAACCCAATCGAAGCAGACAACCAGAATTGCCGTCATGGCAATGCGATCAGAACGAGGGCAACTGAAATCATTTGAGTAATCATTTTCAATCAATTTTCTAAAACATGACCATAATCACGTTTCAAAGGGTCCCACTTATCTGACAGTGACAATATCTTTTGACACGACAGGACAGACAGGAGGAGTGTCAGGTGTTACAGGAAGCTTCACACACCGGTCATGGCTTATTCCGCTTTTCCATTTCTGGAACTAATCCTCTGGCTTCGAAGTCAGAAATTTTTACAGCCAAGTTAACGCTGAAATCCTCGTTCAATAATTCACGGGTAGTCTTTAAACTGTTTGTCTCGCCCAAAATAATACGGAACCAGCAGCTTTTGCTCTTTTGTATTGACAGGAAAACGTAAAGAGCAGCAGTAAAATATATTTTAAAAAAAAGCGTCAAGTGTCTCGTTCAATCAATAATGTTCTTTGAGCACACGGGCTGCTACGAATCCCTGCGGCGAAAACGGGAACCATTACGGGATCAAGCAGCGAGGACGGCGATGGAGCTGCATAAAAGGGCTGGTGAGACAGCGCCATGTCCTTGTACACAAATCAACAGAAGAGCCCCAGCGCCATGAATAAAACATGCTGTTGACTTGGTCTGACCGATAACAAAAAGTAGGAGCAGTGACGAGGCGGCAGTGAAGCTGGATAAACAGATTTTTTCGTCTCTAAACAACAATTGCCGATGTCTCCCTCGTCCTCTCAGTCTGGAGAATCTACAACCTACACACAAAGATTTTTAACATCCGAACTGAGACGCTAAACTCGACCAGGAAATAAAATTCCTCACACACACACAGATACTCTTATCTTTACCAAAAATCTTTTAATTCCACTCCCAAAGAAGTCTGTTAAGACTGTCCTATAAATTGCAGCGTAGAGGCCTAAGTGATCCAGAATGACGGAAAATAGAAGAAATAGATGAAATATTAGCTTATCTGGTAACTGGAGTTGGTCCTCTTTTTTGACCAGAGTGGCGCAATCACACTTAATCATTAATCGATTACACCAATAAATTTTTCGATATAGAGTGTCCGAGCTTTTGCCAACTTTGTGACTGCATGGAAGAAAAATCCTCAAATCCGGCACGATTGTCGGTATGTGTTCACCCCACCTAAGGCAAAAATTAGCAGGCTAAAAAAATGACAACTAACGGTTTAAGTATTTGACACAAGAAACAGAATTCGGTTTTCACTCTGGTGACTCTGACATTGCCAAGACGTGTTATTAGCTGGCGTAGCCCTCTCCAGCTACGAGTGTGTTTGACAGAAATAGATTTAAGTGAACCGCCGTCACTCTATTTACCCGCTTGTCTGACACAACCGGTACTTTGAAGGGGCCTGATGGCGAGCCAGTGGGCAGGTGAAAATCTGTTCAACTCGCGTGGCATTGAATCATAGAATAAAATTGTGGAGAGCTGCCGGAAGGTGGGGGCGGTGGGATATAAACTGCAATGACAGCCTAATGGTCTAATTGAAAAATGTACCATTCCATATCATCCCATTTCGTGTATGGTGTACCCCTATATCATGGTTGGTTGTTTGTGATCCCGCTAAATCTTATTTATTTTTTTTTTTATGAATTACACATTATAGAAGCAAGATGCAGCACAATGAACATCTGCCATGAACATATTCTGTTTCAACCTTGCTCAGTTACAGGTGCCATCCCACGGGATGATTTCCAGCTCGCCGCGGGTATTTATAGCTTCTCATCCGAAGTGACAGATACCGCTGCCTCACCTTCTTTATTATTTACATCCACATTCAAACTACTGGAATATTCCTGTCCAACAGCAGCGGTTTTCAGTTGGAGAGAGAAATATTTACAGCAGGGCTTTTTTTTTGCGGTAAAGAATACAAAGAAAGCTACAAGCGACCTGATCTGAAAGATTTTTTTCTGACTTATATCAGCAGCCTTGGTATCAGATGTTTCGTCAATACCTGCAGTCTGTTTTTAGTCTTCTGAAAGGCACACCAGAATGCTTAATGGACCAACCAAGTCCTGTGACCATAGACTAGATCTAGAGTCTATATATCGATAATTATGTGAAAATGCTGGTGGTATTAAATGTGTCACCTATCCATCTGTTTTGGTACGGTTTGGTCCTCACTCGGGTCGTTGGTGAGCTGGAGCCTATCCCAGCTGACATTTGGTGAGAGAAGAGGGTTACACCCTGGACTAGTTTCCAGATAATAACAGGGCACATCCAGCATTCCCACTCCCATTCCCATTCATATAGACTTGAGAGTCTTGAAAACCCAAAGCAAGTATGCGGGCAACATGCAAACTCCACGCAGGAAGGCCGAACCTGAGATTGGTACACCTGAAACTCAGAACTGTGAGGAAAACAAGACAACCACTAGAACACTGCACTACCCAGCTCATGAAGAAATTAGTCTTGATCGCGGTCAAAAATTTCAAAGTCCAGAAGACTCTGATGGCGACGGTATGACCTGATGTTGGTATCGGTCAGTGCAGTATGTGAGGAGAGTTATGGAATCAGTACTGCAGAATAAGCTTTATGCTTTACATAATAGCCTTATTCTGAGTAACACACAAACTCTGGGAAAAAAAAAAAAAAAAAAACTAATCTCCCGCAGTAGGAAGGCGAGCAGCAGTTTGTGGGCCAACAAAGCGAAAAGATCAGAGCACTTAAAACGACTGAGAGGAGCGGCAGCGAATCATTTCTATTTTGAGAGACAATTGAATCTGTGTCTTGTGACAATGAAACAACTCCGACTTTGATTGCATCACCGTTTTTCTGCCATGTCTCAACTCAGCATGTTGCCATTCTTCGGTTGCAAAGCTCAGGCGGCATCCGGCACAAATGACGAGTGGCGGTGACGTTATCCCGCCGCTAACCGGTCATTTCAGACACACCAATTGAATTACGCCAGACAATAGTTGATGTACATGCTTCTTTAAATGAGTCAGGCTTTCCTTGTGGCCCTGTTACTCTGGCATTCTGCCCTTTGCAGCACCATGGACGGCCCGTCAGCACATCTGCATCATCAGAGTTCTGGGGTTGAGTGAGAGAACCTCAGCTTCGTGAGGAGATTGCATGTTGCTGTGGGGTTTTCTGGGTAGTCTTCATCCATTCCCCCAAAAAACATGTACAGAATGATGGGTTGATTGAAGGCTCGAAATCTGCAGTCTCCAAACTCCCTCGCCTGCCTGTGTTGTACTACTTACTTTCAACGCTGGTGACATGGCAGTAAAAGAGAAGAAATTGGTTGTTGTCTCCCGCTTCCTTGTTTTCCACGAATAACACACCATTTGGTGAAATGTGCCACATTATGGTGACTGTTTGCTCTACTTTCTGCTTGATCTCAAGGACAGTGTATTACAGATGGTCTCTGATTCCAGAGATGTAGTCTGCTGCTTTTCACTACAGGGGCAGATAAATTCTTGTGTAATACAGGGCTGCTGGCTACCTAAAAATCCTTACAAATCCTCACCTTTTTCCCTTATCACATAAACTACATAAAAAGAATATATACGTAACTGCTTCACACATCTTTGTGAAAGGCCTGTTTCCCCCATCTGCCCTGCTGGCAACCGGTCCAGGGTCTTGCCAAAGTCAGCTAGGATAGACTCCAACTCATCCGCAACCCTAATGAGGATAAATCAAGAACTGATGGCTGACATTCTGCTCTGCGGTCTGTTGGAAGGCAAAACAGAAAGATAGTTGGGTTTGTGAAGCTCCTAAGTCGCCATGTTTGCTGTGCAATGGCCGTCTGCTTTACATGGAGACACATTGGGACATTTGGTGTCATCTGTTATTGGTAATCTCGAGGAGGAAGTGAGCCTGACCAGAGATGGTAGACTTGGATTCAGATTCTGTTCACTTAAGTCTCACTCGACTCACCTACCTCTGAGCACCCCTTGGAATGTCATAAACTTTGTGACTGGAACAGAGAGGGGCCTTTCCTAAACTGTTCCAACAAATTGAGAAGCCCATGACTAGAGCATTTCTTTGGAATAGCAGAGAATTATGACTGTTTTGATGTTTTCATCTCTGAAACGTAATCCTGGTTCCAAAAGGCGATGAAAAAACAAGGCCATCTTGTCGCATTTGGCTTGGCTTATGTCTGGTAGCAGACTGATATGTCAGGCATACGAAGAAGAACGACAGTAGCAGTTGGCCGGAACACGCTTGTCCAGATGGTCCAAGAAGGACGTGTCAAGCGTGAACAGAAGTAAAAAACATTGCCAGTTTTTCTCTGTATTTTCCTTACGTCAATATTACTGAATGTGTTTTATAATTCTGCTCAGACACGGCGACTCAAATTAACCAAGGAACTGAAATAAAAGATTGATATGAAATGAAATATTTAAGGGGAAGCAGAGGGACAGTGTTTCTGAGTCTCGGCTCTTTCCAGTCTGTAACGAAGCTGTGTACTTTGGGTTGTGATCGTGCTCAAATAGCTACGAGGCATCCCAGTATCGGCTGCTGATGGTTTCAAGCAGACAGACTGCGAGGAGCCTTGAGGCACAAGACGTCAGCGGAGACACGTCATTAGCCCTTGCATTAAGTTAAAAGAAAGGGAATCCTTGTGGTAAAATAATGAGTTTGCAACTAAACCTAAAACCATGATGAACCTAAAACACAGCTGTCCAAATTCTGGCCCAAATAAGATTTTATCCAGCATGCTATGCTACTGTGAAAAGTGTAGCGGAGGTCAAATGAAAAGTGTGGAAGTCAGAATAGATTGGGGGGTTGCCAAACCCACGTTAAACACCCCTCTCCAAGCGTGACGCTCCCAGCAACTAGCGGTACCTCGACTTAAGACTGACCCGACCGACATTGACATTCCGACAGTAGCCAAACCACATATTTTGAATCCAAATGTCTGCAAGCTTAATGCTAACACACAATGCAAAACATCATAGATGGGTTTTATAGCCCTTGAGCAATGGTTGTTTGAACACAGCAACGCATGTAGACAGACTGTGCTGAACAGTGGAGAAAATTTATCTGGTCACAGAATAAATTTAATTTGTGAGTCAAGGCACCACAAATAAAAATAACATTTGAACCGGGCCATAATGCTATTTTTTTTTTTTTTTTAAATGGCAGCAATGACAGTGTTAAAAAAGTGTGAAAACATGCAGAACAGCTTGTATCCAGGCAGAGGCAGGGAAACCTGTGCAGAAACTACCCACAATGCCCCTGTGGACCGACCACCCTCCCTCCTCTCGAAGCGCACACTTCACCGCAAAGCGGCAGAGTGCTGAACTCAGCAAACGGCAGACCGGGCTGCTATCTCTCGTTTGGCTCACAGCTCTTATTTGATAATTTGGCTTTCAAGCGCTGCTGCGACGTGGACGCTGCTGAGCTTTTAGCAAATGGGACATAATAATTGACTCTGACGCGTGTGCTCAGACTCAGAGAAGATCCGAGTAGCCGTCCATTTGTTGCCGACAATGGGATTTGATGAGGAAAAATGAGTTCAGTGTTATGATCAGAATTACAATCACCCAGTACGTTAAAAACACACAAGTGTGACACACAACCAGGAAAGCCGTTGATGTTAAACGAGCACAATTGGATAATGTCACTAGTAGTACTAATTGCAGCCTTTTTAACCAGTGCACAGTCGTGCCTCACTAGCAAAAAGCACTCTCATTGTTCTAGTAGTGAAGAAAATGAGTGTATTAGTACATGGACCTTTAGCATAGACAACAACTTGCCTTCTACGACTGCATGACATTTCTGTACACTAATTGGACAAGTGAAGTTTGACATTTTAACTAGTAAAACAGTAATAGTGTCAATAGTAGTACAAGTAGCACACAACTGTAATCGAGTGCAGTTTTGCCTTACTAGTAATGTAGACGTACTAGAATGTCAAAACAAGCGATGACAACGCGCACACTAGAATGAACATTAGGATTGCTATCAAATAAATGCTCAACAACAAATTCTATGCACTAGTATAACAACTGTGCCTTACTATTAGTTATTCTCCCCTGCACATTTCACCAAACTAGCTAGTTTGAGTTGGCATCCGAGTTGGACAACTACATGATACTAATACTATACCTACAACCACGAACTATACTATACGAGAAAGTAAAGATCTGTTGTCAAATGTAGGTACATCAGAAATACTCAATACCTGAAAAATCTAAAGAGGCCTTGAAACGCAGCATTGTGTGATGCACTTCCACTAATAGTAATGGCGTGTGCTTCGGTGCGCTCAATAGCCCAAAGAACGTGAGGTAGCGAACACTAGGGCTGTTACAATCAAATATTTTTAAGAATCGATTATCCGATATATATACGATTTTATAGGTTACTCGAGTAATCACTGTGCCCTACTCACCCATTTTTTAACTACTAACATCCTTTTATTATCATTTCTGAGGGCTGAGCATCTTTAATAAACTGTTATTGTGTGGTATTAGCATTAGCACGCTCACTAAACTGTTAAATACCATTCGGTTCATTACATTACACATCTAAAAGTTCTTTAAGAATCACTTACAAATGGTCCCCTGTCATTTTGGACAAAGTTTATCAGTGGCCCAACACTGCGTCCATCTGGAATAAATGTCCGTGTGAAACTAGCAACGTAAACATTTTTACGGGCAGAAATTTTTTGGGGGGGGTTTTTTGTTTTTGTTTTTTTTTGGGCCTGGCAGAGCTTCGAGGCACAAATTCTGTCTCGGCGTATTTTTAAGTCAACTTAGCTGAGTTATTCATTTTATTCCCGACCCTAAGGAACACGCATACTTTAAGTCAATGAAGCTCAGAATAGTAAACAAAAGGGTCGTGCGAAGACAGGAGGTAGGAGGTTACGCCCAAGGACAGCTAATCTTTCGCGTCTTATAATTAAAAACCCTCACCTGAAATAGCAATTTTCTAAACATGCAGTCGCATCGGTCTTTTCCGCCCTAGCGCTTTTGTCTCAGGATGAACAAGTGATAATAAAACGTGTCTGCAAAAGAAATGAACCTGCTGAGCATTCGTCTTCAATTCTTCAATGTTCTGCCACGGGGTTACGATCAGGATCATTCAGTTCTCAGCATGTCTGGGGGGTCATGATACTCCAACGATAAATCACGTCGCAAACGTAGGAGCCGGGGTCGCATCCGGGATCCTACATTATTTTATGTGGTCATCGAAAGCTAGTATCAAACTATCTTAATGGGTTTACTGAGGTAGTTGGGTGATTCCACTGGTCGGGATAGACATAAGTGGGTCTGTCAAAAACCCCTCCGCGGTATGTGCACCACTGCTCAGGTTAGTTGGTGAATTTGGGATTCATCTTTTCGATTCCTCAAAGTAACTCTTGTACAATAGTCTCCCATTTCTCAACGATCACGGGCGGGTCTGGAAGCTGCGGTACTGTCTCGGCCGTCACTACGGACGTGGTTGAGGTATCGTGACAACTCCAGCACAGATTATGTTAGGAGAGACGGGGAGTCTGGTGCGTGAGTCTCTCGTTCTTTGGGGGGGGGGCTCAGAGCCCGAGCTTTCACCCCCGCTGGGGCCGAGCATATTTAGCCAAATCCTTTGCTTCGCAGACACACGCGTGCCATACAAATCCTAGTTAAATATCAGGACATGGCAGACTAATGGAGAGGGGTGCAACAGAACTGGAGGGGGTTAGGGGTTGGGGGGGGTGACGGGAGTCGCCCCAAACACGCCAAGCTGTGGCAGGATACACCAGAATCTGTGTCCCGTTCCTTCTTGTCATTTTCAAGAAGCAAAAAAAAAAAAAAAAAAAAAAATTTAAAAATTTATGTATTTATTTATGTACCCAAACATTTAAAAAAATATGACTGAATTCAATTTTAGGCTCACATCACAAATATGCGATTAACAAAAATGAACCACAGGACGGAATTTTACTCGGAATGGATGTGACTCACTAGGCCACGTCTGTTCAAGGCAGACACACAAAACTACAGTTGTTGTGACTTTCGGCTTGTCCCGACAAACTGATTCCATTCTAAAAGCAGTTCATCCATATCCACATCCAATTTCCGAGCCTTATCCTCACAAGGGCCGTGGGAGTGCCGGAGCCTATCCTAGCTAACTTTGGGCAAAAAGTAGACTACATCGTTAACTGGTCGCCAAGTCAGTGAGCTGGAATTGATCTCACACCGCCCACACAAATTAAAATTATATTTCATTTGGTTTTATTAGGTTTACAGCGCGATTTTTATGACAGCTGTTTTAGATCATTTGGATTGAATTTTCATGGACTTTAAGCGCCAAAGCCACCTTACTGCATGCCTTTAGTTTTACATCTGTTTTTTTTTGTTTGTTTTTTTTTTAAAACACTGTATTCACCATTCACTCCAAACAATAAATAAAGATGGAAAGATGAAATGATCCACAGAAACCCGAGCAATTATCCTCATACTAAGACACAAAAGGCCGCAACCGTGCCTTGACAATTTCTGCGTCCCATCTGGGAGGCGAGAGATCCGTTTTTGTTAAAACGACGGGCTGGAGGGGTGACGGCTAATATAACAGCAATACTAAGAAACCCTTCTTGCGGTCCACCTGCCTGCAGCTGAAACCGCCGACGGACCGCCACAGTCTTCAAAGGCGCCGAACAATGCGGGCCGACCATCAAACACACAGGTGCGTGTGGAGTTGTACACGCATCCCACAAATCCATTTCATCCCTTATACTTTTTTTTTTTTTTTTTTTTAAATGTCCACCTGAGACCTGACCGCCGTTTACTCGTTGCGCTTCACTCTCTCTTGCTTCTCTGGTCCTCAGAGCTCAAAATAACAACGCAAACATGATTGTTATCTCCTTGCGCAGGTCTTGCTTTGCACACAGCCCCCTTTGTTTAGCTTTTATTATTGAATTGTGGTTTAAGACTAAAGTTTGTCGCTTTCTTTAATTCGGGGGGGATGTGAGAATAAAAATCTCGATCATCAAAATACTACATTACTGGATAGTATTTGGCACTGGAGGTGCAGTTCAAATCTCTTCTTTTTACACAGAAACATTCAAAATCCTGGCATCGCGAACTCCCAGAAACGACTGTGCCAAAACAACATAGAGACTGACTTGGTCTGAAGACAAAAATGAAAGTATGAGAGAAAAAGACTCGCAGAACATAAGATACATAACGGGGGAAAAAAGGTTTACCGAAATGAAAGTTACCATGGCGATCTCAAAAGGTGAAAGGTTCAACGTTCAAGGTTCTTTTTCTAGCTTTGCTAACAATGTGACATACTATACCCCAATTAGTTCGGCTAATTTGGAATATTGTGCAGTCTTCTAAATAGCATCCCGAAAAGGAAACGACTGAAACTCTATCCGGGGTCCGTGCAACCCCTGCAGCTGCTTCATCTCAACAAAGACAAAAGAGCTCAGGGGCTGCCAGAGATGCGAGGATCAGCTGGACGCAAACATTTTCCCTCTCGGGGAGGCATCACGGGCTAAATGGTGCGGATTCATCGTGGACGGCTGAACGGCGAAGGGAGAGTTGACGCGTGTGTCCCCCACAGTTAACATAACAACCCCCTCACGCTCACAGCACGCTTACACGGTTATCTGACTTGGAAAAATTCAGTGGATTCCTCTTCCTGTTTGCCGTTCGCTCCTCGGAATTTCTCCTATTGTTGTTTATTGTGCTATTCCAGAAACATTTACAAGATGGTGCCAAATCTCGGGCTAATAAGAGAGTGATGATTGCTATCAAAGAAATATGATGAATATCTCAACTGATCTGAGCGCTTTGCATGTTGGGGGAGGAGCTAGGATTAGCCTGGGGTGCTATCGGAAGTTAAAGAATCTTCGCAGCATGTGTATGCTTTTGCAACGTAGAAATCTTTGGGGCGATAATGTCTAAAAAAGGAGGGCGAAAAATGCGACGAGACTCCCGGCGCACAAACACGGACAAGCGTTAGCCAGACAAAATGGCGGACGTGGGACGGGCGTTGTAAAGTCGAAACGTCTAAAGGTCGAGACTGTCTTAACCAGAGGACTCCCTGTATAGAAAATAGCGCGCCTTGATATTTTACTTGGGCACATCGAGTAATAACATCATTATATAGAATGTAAAGAATGAAAGTTTGCGCATCATGATTGATGACTGCAGTTCCTCCAAGTGTGTGCGACTCGGCCATTGTGGTGTAACAATGCACTCATGTAGATACAAAGTAGCTACTGTAAGTGACAGGAAGCTGCAGTAATTTGATTTTCAGAGAGGATAAAGAATATATTCACATCTGAGTTGCTCCACCGTTTGTGTTGAAATATCAGTCGCTTAAAGCATTACACAACCGCCGCATTGGTGCTATTGGTTACCACGTCTAATGTGTTTTACATCGTTTGTTAGCATTAAGCTAAGCAGACTTGAGTCAAAGCTACGCAGTTGTTCATGCTCAGCGTTTAGTTTGACAGCAAACTTCGACTGGGAGTGGCAATAAACATCTTGTAGCCTCATTTTCCGGGGGAGGGGAGGAATAGTTCACCATCTGCCAAACTGCTGCTCGTTGTGAAGTGAGGTGAGATGAGTTCAGCGTGACCATACTGACCTGCTATCTGAACTTTTCGCTAGCAAGTCAAAGAAGAAGAAAAAAGAAAATTCAGCCGGACGGGGGACAAATCACAAGTCCAGCGATTGTATACTGTGAAAAAATATATATATATATTTTAAGATATGATATGATGAGGTACAAATGTTGCTGCGCTCTATGGTGGAGAAGCGCCGTTTGTTCAGCAGCCTGAAGACGTGGCCATGTTCATTAAGCTTGTTTGTGAACCCGCTGCAGGGGTTAAGAATCAGACAGATTGTCTCCTCATATTGTGTTTTGACGTCGGCGCAGCCAGAGAGGAGCTAACTGAGTGATTCCTAATGGACAACAGTCCAAGTTTTGAGGAGTCAAGCTGCGCTCAGCTGCTTTGGTGCCAACGGGCCTGCCAGGAGAGGGGGGGGGGGGCTTATGGGATTGATGGCCGGCGAGAGCCGAGAGGGGGCGGAATGACATGACACTGACATGGACGCTGGAATTAAAAAGTCCATGTGAAGGAAAAGCCTCCCAGCTAGGGCTCACTTGTTTGGAGAACTTTGTTCTGCGTGTGTACCGAGGATACTAGTGGAGACCGGAAGCTGCTAGTTTAGCTCCTCAGCTTCTATTACTTCTTCTACTGCTACTATCATGTGTGGCAACATGCTGCTGCAGGCCAGTCTTAATAATACGACTGTCATTGTCAAAATATGTGAGCTATGTTTGTCAAAACGAGTACTTTTTCCACTTACGGGTATGCTCACTTTTGTTGCCAGATAAAAAATGACACTGACATTACTTAGCTTTGTGTTATTTTGAGATAAATGGTAATTATTTGTGTCTCTAGCATTAATATGAAACCGTTTGAAAATGGGAAACTCGTGCAAAAGGCTGATAGTAAGACAAAAAGAATTTGCCGTGTATTTCGCCGCCTGTCCATCGCACTGAATTAACCGCAGCGCTGATCCAAGCTCGGGAATTTAATCACGGACGTTCATTTTAACTGTATTAGCACGTGTGGAGGGGGCTGGGAGGGTGGACAGATGAATATGTATGAGCAAAGCACAGGGCAAAAAGAGAGAGGCGCAAAGGAAAGATGGCGCGTGGAATTGTACAATGCAATACTGCTTTCAAACCGCAGTAAAAAAATCACAGAGCGTAGCGTCGGCTGTCAAACGCCTCCCCAGCCGAGTGTCAACTGCGGCGCAACCGAAGGAAAACACAAATTCGGTGCTGCGCTCGGGTGAAGCGGTGGCAGGTTGGTTCCAATAACAAAACGCTGACAATGTGTTATCGTATTTCTGTGATTTCTTGGAATTTGGGCAGTCAGGGTGACCTGAAAACAAAAAAACGCAATCTGGTGGTCCAAAAGTCAGAGCCTCTTCCAAGCAGTCGAGCCATCCTCGTTTGTAGACCTCGTACATTGCTGAGTGACTGCATGTCGACGGAATGCAGGGTCGGAATCTGATAAGGCAGCTTTTACGGCGCTAATACGCAGAACCCAATTACAAAAGTATTTGTTCACCCTGATGAAAAAATAACGCTCTATTTCACATCTCAGTCCACACACACACACACACACACACACGAGGATTTGTCATCGTAAATATTGAACCGGTTTACAATTGCTGGTCTTTGAGTAGATTGGGGTGATCACTCTTAACACACCAATGGATAATCGTTCAGGAGAATCTTTTCGAGACAGCTGACAATCTATCAATAATCAACCAGATGCTGCCGTATTTTTGCTCTGTTCACCAAGCATACCACCACCTGCACTCTACAGTCCAGCAGTTTTTTTAACCTCTTTGTACCCAAAGTGCACAATACTTTTCATCAAAAACTCTCCCTAAAATTCACTTAAGTCATTTCAATATCGTTGTTTTAAAAGTAAGTGATCCAAATGGGCCTTTGGGGACTTTGATCATAAAAAGGCTCAAATTAAGTACAATTACTGGTATGAGTGTACCGTGCATTAAAAAAAAGAGGCTGTGGTTTGTTCATACAATGACTCAGATAAAATTATCAGATTGTAATGCTTCGGGGATGGGGGAGTGGGGGTCACCACATTTTCCAACCAAGCCTAAGGCCTGCAAGTCTTTCCATGATCACTGAACCAGGCGAAAAAATATTAAAAACACAACAAAATGAAGTATAATCCCCTTTAAAACATTAGTTGCCCCCCCCCGCTCCTGTTCCCCAAAGATGAATCCAATATCTTGTCCTCCCACATTCTCGACCAACAGTGTCTGTTAATCTCATTTTTCGTGAAAAGAGTCTGTAGGTTGCCTCTCCACATATTACGCTCAGCCATCCTACACACCAAATAAATCACTTGACATCTTCCCCTGAGCTTGCCTCAGCAGAAGTGAAGTTAAGTGAAAAGGGCTCGGGGTGGGGGTACGCGGGTTCGTTCGGGGGCTCGTCACTGAGCGTCAACGAATCGGTTGAAGCAGGAAACAGACGGAAAAGAAATGAGCACACGCATGTGAACGAAGAGAAAGGGGAGAGACTCGTAAACCTTCCCGGCATTTCGGAACGTCTGTCGGCAGAAGCCACCCAACAGGAAGCGTTTCGCCGAGCGCATGCTAGTCCGAATCAGACAAGGGGATGATGGCGACTGACACGTGGAGATGGAGGAGGGGCGTTTTTTGGGAAAGAATGAGTTACTCTAGCCTCAGCTGAGAAACGAGTGAACAGATCCCAACAAAGAATACATATTTTGTTTTTGCCAGTGGTGACCAGGTTATTTGGTACTTGGGCCTTCATACCAGACCTCATCCACCTCTTCGTGCCACACCTATCAAGTCAGAATCTTTGAAACTATCATTTCTATTCTATATAACCTTACGCAACTACTCCAGATGTGCTTTACTCATCAAATTTGGATGGAAGAGGTGGTCCTCTAACCAACCGAAGGTCTCGAATCACAGTTTCAAATCAAGGTTAGGGTAATAATCAAGCTTGAATGGTTTACATTATGCTTTCAAGGACATCAAAGGCCAGCACTCCGGCCCTGTAAGGATGAATTTGAAACCTGAGTGGTCGGAAAACCAGTTAAAGAAAGTCCCATTGCTAAAATTGTTTGGATCAGATCGGCCAGCAAGACTGATTCCAAAGGCCGTGGGCAGATTACATTGACATGGCAACACAGATGCTGAAATCCGAGTGGAGAAAACAAACAAAAAAATAACCCAAAAAACACTAAAATGTACTATACAGTCTGTACTAGAAGCAGTGTAGCCAAGAGAAACGCTATGAAAGGAAGAGAGCTGACTGTTGGGAATAAATACAAAATGTATATAGTACTCCTGGTAGTATATAGGCCGCCAGAGAAGGCCTGGACGATCCACCACCGGCGCACGGAGAGCGACCCGCCGGGCTGAACATTTGTCTTGCAAACAAAAGAAACCCAAGAGCCTCTTGAGACAGAAAAAAAAAATAAAAAATGAAGGAAGATACCGACCGACCGCGAGCCTGTCCAGAGAATATCACGGTCTTGTCTTCATAGCCTGAAGCGAAAGAAGTCTAGGACAAAGATGTGTCTGTTATTTGTTCGTCGGATCTCTATTGCCCCTGCAATATTTAGTAACAGAAAAACATTATCTACAGTGCCATTCAGAAGGCTGCAGAGATTAGCAGAGTTGATAACAAAAGATGTCTGTTAAAGCGTTGAAATCGATTAGAAAGTCTTGCAAGTTTATTCTTGGGCCGGGGCCTCACAGTTTGATGGGAATCCACCCTTCTTATTATCTGTAGCAGTGCTTCATTCTGTTTGCGGGTGAACTCTAGCCAGTTCAGTTTTAGTGATGCCCTGGATTGGTTGCCAGTCATTCACGGGGCACATATCAACACACAACCATTTCCACCTATGGACAATTTTGATTATTCACCAGAGCCAACATGTATGTTTTGGGACCATGAGACAAAGCGAGAGAAAACCCATACCAGCCAACCAAGATTTGTACCCCAGATCCTTGGAACTGAGGCAGGCATGCAAACCACTAGTTCACTGTACTCCCTTCACAGAAATCAGATCAATATTCAGACAAAATCCTGCTCCCAGATGGCAACCGTGAACACAAACGTGGTTTCTTGTACTCAGTATCCAAAGTCCACAGCGGTCACCACTCGTGTGCTCTCAAACACCCCCCCCCCAAAAAAAAAAACAAAAAAACAACAATCAACCAGTGATCAGAGTGACGTCTGCAGTTCTGCATGAATGTTGTCCCAATTCCAACAGTCCCAGGCAGTGTCGGGGTGACTCAGCTTGGTCCGTCAACCCGTCCGTCCATTGTTTGCACGAGCCCCGTCTTTGAAGCGGTCGTAGTTTTACTATTTTCAACTCCGCAAAGGCAGAAGAGATCAGGCAGCTTTTCGGTTGAGGAGGACATGGGGGGGACGACAACAAAGCACTTCCAAATATAGATGCAACTTCAAAATGGCTCCCACCAGTAGGAGGTTTGAGGACAGGTTGGGAGTTGGGTAGTTTCTGGATGAACCTAAAATGCGCGAGGAGTTTTCCAGATGGACTTCATTTGATTTCTCTAAACAGTCCAACGTTTCAATAATTTAGCACTTTTTGTGTAAATTGTTCTCTGGCTGAGTGGCAAAATTCTGAGGACACCCACTTGTATCCATCATAAATAGAGAAAAATAGAAGCAGATATAAAGACAAACTGTCCCGTGTGGTAATAGTTACGTAAGAATTTAGATTGCATCAGAGCACTGGGTGGGAAAAAAAAGCACTTTTTTGTTGCAGACTGTTGAAAGGAAGAGCGACAAAAAGAAATGCATACTTTGGGAACTAATGTGTTCAAAAAAGTAATGAAACAAAGAGTGGGGGTGGTGGTATGCACGGTGAGCACAGAGCAAAGATAGCGTGGGGTTTAAATGTATTTAGTCTTTTCATGGCAGCCATTCAGTTCCTCGTTAGATAACTGCAATTTGTGCAAACAAAATATGATGAACACTAAGGAATTATGGCGAAGACGACTATCAGCGATTAATTAGCCTGGTAATGAATGTACCTTGTTTTGTAAGGAAACTGCAGTGGCGAAAAAAGGCAGGAAATTCTGTTTTCAGTCACAAAATGTGACTTTTCACAATAATTTTGCATGTCAATATATACAGTGTGCTCGGGCTAATCTCCTGCTTCTGACCCTCAAATTTTAAGTTTAGGCTCACTGTGTTTCACATGAAAAAAAAAAGTCTTGAGCACTTTGGCGTATCTTCCAGTGATTTCTTAGCTCAATAAGAAAGACGGAAGAACCGAAGTGGGCAATCACCGCTCGAGAAGACGCTAGCCTTTTCCCGCTTCATTCAGTCCTTTGTTGGAAATGGCCTTGAGTCTGCGGGGGGCTCTGAGACTGTCCCGTCTGTTTGAAAGAAAAACACCAATTTCCATCAGTTGTTTGAGTAGACAAACTAACAGACACTCGTTCAGTTCGGCAGTGAATTCAGTTCCAGTCAAACGAATCATATATGTAAGTGAATGATTTTTGTTTGGTCTCCCCAACCAGTCGTGGTGGCTGATGTAACTTAGACTATGTGAGCATTGCGACATTCTTCAAATTTTAAATTTGCACCGCACGCTCAGCTAGCCGACCCATGATAAGGAACTTCAGACTTCTTCCGTCCTCTGATTGGCTGGTCAAACCTGTCGCGGCCGAATTTGAATAGCAAAAGAAACCCCAGGCAATCTGAACACCTTAAAAGATTCAATAATAAGCATTTCCTAAGAGTATGATGTATTTGATTCACAATTTTCTCACATCACCTCGACCACCTAGATGGTCAAGCCGCCTCATCCCAATTCAGCTTTTGCTAAAATGGGACATCCTGTGTGGACAAAACCAAGACGAGTGTCTGTAAAAATACTAAGACACCCCATGATGTGGGAGGACAAATACTTGGTGTTAATTAATGACGCTTCGGTGTTCTTGTCGTCCCCTTCCTCATCCCTCATCCTAAAGCTGACCTCAGTCTGACACGCCGCTGCCTAAAACACGATACGATGTGATGTTGCTGGAGGTGATAGGACGCTTCGAGGATGTTTACTGGAGGTTAAGACCCCATTAGGGTGGTGGAAGAAATGTAGATGGTATTGGCTCAACGACAAGACTGAAAGAAGCAGCTGGAGATGTTCAGAAGGGGAGGGACATCTCCCTGAGGTTCTATTGTGAACTTTTCTGCTTTCGCCGATTAAGTATTGTTTCCTTCAAATCAACACCTCTTCCTGACTAGGAAATGGTTCTGGACAGTAGTTGGTGACTGTGTTTTATCCCAGTTTGGGATTTTACAAATAAGAGTCTGGTTGCTAAAGTTACTGACGCTCAAATGATCTAAAACTGGGGACAAATATACTGATAAGTCAGTCCGGATAATCTTTTAGACACTGGTGTGCAAGAATGATTTTAAATCCCCGGTCTGTCTATAATTGATGCACAAACATAGCAATTATCGGGCTCAATTTAAGAATTTCCGCTTCCTTGTGATAAAAATCAGCAAATGTTTTATCATCAGAGGTCAGTGGAAGGTTATCCTGTGGTGTGGGGTGTGTTTAGGGTTATTTTTCCTCCACTTGGAAAATGATAAGCGACTTTTGGCCAGATAAGCTAACCGTTAGCTTAGCTTCTTTAGTTTCTTCTTCCACTAAGTCATCGAGTAAAACCGCACGCTACAAGAGGAGTTAGCACATACTTGCTAAGTTTTCCTAGTCATATCTGGGGTCTCTCATACGGGAGCAACCAAGTAAAATGTTACAAATTGGTATGCATATACCCCCCCTAAAATGAACAAAACATATTTCAGAGGTTTTGTCGACGCCCCTTGCTTCGCTCCCATTTCCACGTCCGTCCGGCCAACGGCGGTGACTCACCAGGTAACGACCTCCCTGCACAGCTGGAGGGGAACAGACGGGGTCATGTGATAGCAGCCTGCGGGGGCCGCTCAGCCGCTCCACATTCCCTACCGTCTGCGAAGAGTTTGATATCGGCTAACCTTGACTCGCTCGCTCACTGCTCTTTTTTTTTTGACGCGTCACCTTCACTGGCGTCTGACATTTGCGGTCCGCTGAGGAGAGTCTTTTTCTTCCTCTAGCTTCAGGCTCGGCGGTGGGGGTGAAGAGGAGACCTTTTGGGATGAGCCCAGACAGCATTCTGATATCGAGCAACAATGGCACCCATTAAACATACCGGAAGAGAGCATCCATCTGCTAGAGAGTTCCGCAAGTAGATTGCGGTTCATCGCTTGCAACTCGCTATGTTTTGTTTGTTTTGGTGAAATCTGTTGAGGAAATCCTTGCCATATTGTGAACACACAGAGTCTTTTAACACGGACACAATCCGTACACTATTTTCTATACATTTTATCCTTTTTTATTGTTATTTTGTTTGTTGAATCAGTTCATCCATCCACCCATTTCCTGAGCCGCTTATCCTCAGGAGGGTCGCGGGAGCACTGGAGCCTATCTCAGCTGTCATCAGGCAGGAGGCAGGGTACACCTTGAACTGGTTGCCAGCCAATCGCAGGCCACATAGAGGGAACCAATCGCACTCACAATCACACCTACGGGCAATTTAGAGTGCCCAATTAATGCAAGTTCCTGGGATGTAGGAGGAAACCGGAGTGCCCAGAGAAAACCCACGCAGGCACGGCGAGAAAATGCAAACTCCACTCAGGCAGGGTTGGGATTTGAACCCCGGTCCCCAGAACTGTGAGGCCAACGGCCTAAGAGGTTCCGCAACTGTGTCGCCTGAATGAGTTTAGTGTTTTTTCCAAAAGTGTGTTAACCTTAATAGCAATTTAAAGTGACGGCACGGTGGACGACCGGTTAGAGCCTCTGCTGAAATAACGGATGGATTTGGACGGTATTACTAAATGGATGGTATTTAAAGCATGCGGGAGGGTGAATGCTATCCAGAAAAATCCTTTTCACATATTGCAGGTGGAACATAACAGAACATAACCCCTGTATCACTGTTTTTTTTGGTTTGTTTTTTTACAAGCCCTTTGCCCTCATCCATGTGCTGTTGAATAACTGCAACACAAACCATCTTACCACCCTCGGGCTCATTTAAAACAAAATAAGAAACTGGGACACAGTTGCTGTTTCTAATCACATTATAGAATAATCTGATTGTGTCTGATTTTAAAATAACAACAGGAAATGAAATCAAGTTTTTTTTCCCCCCCAACTATTTGGTCAGTGTGATTTTCTCCCTCTTGCAAGGTTAATGACTGCTTGTTCCACTATCAGCGCAAACACGACTTCACCCCGAACAAGAGGACGTGGCCACATCACCTGTCGCACGGATGGCCCCCGCTCGTAATCGCCTCGGCTCGAAGCAGACAGGGCGTCGCTTTCGAGGCGGACGGCGGCCCGAGACAGCAGCACGTTGCCATGGGAGGGAAATGAAGATAAGGCCAGCTCGCAGGGAGGGATGTCACATGATTGGAGTTCGCCAATCCCTCATGGGCTTTACCTGCTGCTAGCTAGACTCGTTTAAAATGCTGGAGGTTTTAAGATGATGCTAATTGCAAGGAACTGCTTCAGTAATGCCACACTAGGAGAGCTGATCTTTGTCAACGCTGAACACAAAATTCAAGGAAGGGTGGTTGATGGGTACACAAGGCGGGTGTACGCCGGCGTTCCGTTCCGACCGGTGGTGGCTAATCATTATTACATTACTGTAACAATTGAACATTTGCAACCAGCGAAGAGTTAGCGTGTCTGCTATTGGTGAAATACTGTAAATACTAAAAACTAGCTAGCTAGCGGGGCTAACATCTTTGTTTCTGGTCTGAGAGTACTTGTCAAAGCGAAGAATAGCAGAGAAGTAGCGACTCAATTGAGATATAAGCACTTTAACTGTTGTACTACATTTTGACTTCAATTTGGAAATTTGCTATTACATCACAGATCGGCAACTAGCTTTGCAACGCAGAAAGCTCATCGTGATGATTGCTAATCCGAAAAGCTGCAGTTGATTCCCCACCACCCGCACACAGAGGATAAATTCATACATCCTAATATTTTCAGTTTCAAATCGTCACCCAAATCCTAACCAACGAGGCTTCAGGGTTGCGGGATAGCAGACATCCAAAGTCAGCTGTTACAACAACATTGATGGCGTGCTTCCTACCCTCTTGCCATTGAAGGGTGTATCATTACTGGAGCAGCAGGGGGTGTTGGCGAGGAGGGGGGGTGTGGGTGGGGGTTCCGTGTTGTTTGGGGTCAGCCGTGTTTGGAAGTCTCTGCTTTTGTTCAAATCTCATCAAGTGTGAAAAACGGGGGCAGGCCCGAAGCCCTCGGCGTCATCGTCATCTCCGTCATCGTCATCTCTGTCACGCTGACATTTTCTGGCTTCGGAACGCACACCTTATCTGCTCGAATCTTAATGAGCACCCGACGTGAAAAAAAGTTGTACAATTCTTTTTGTTTGTTAAGACATTTTTGTGCCACGATCCACACCTTGTAGCTGAAATAAGCTAACTTTCTAATCATGTTACGCAAGTGCTCATTAGTCATATTTGGGTAAAGAAAATGGTGATCAAGGTCACAGCTAGGAAAACAAAGTGGCCACTAAAATGCTCCACGAGCTAAAACGTGAAATCCAGCCGAGCGATTGGAATGTTAGCACAGATACTAAGTGTAATGGGTATTGATTTCGAACAAGCAAGCTGAGCCGCCCACAATTGTCTGTGCCGTATTCCAAATTTGTGATGACGCTTCAGTTCACTTCAGAACAGTACATATTTTCGGATGTTTCCATTGTCCCATAAATTTCAATTGTCGTCACTTTGTTTAGTGCAGTTTGCAATTTATTGCTTTTCCGATATAAAGGCTCACACAAGAGCCTGGTGGCGATCTGTTCACTTCAGAAAGGCGCGCACTGTATTTTTGGTGCCGTTTCCATTATAAAAGGCCACAAAAAAATACATTTAAAAAAAAATTTAACTGTGCAGTTTTGCTCACTTTAGAGTGGCATACGTTATTGCAGTCTAATTGTGAAGAAATGGATTGTAGTTTAGTTCACTTTGGAATGATAATCACTGAATTGCTTTCGATAAAACAACAACAACCGAGTTCTTGCAATCCACAGTTGTGTGCGCCCAATTCCAAATTTCCGATGACGAGTGATTGATGAAGACGACGCCCACCTATTTCCAGGCCGGAGAGAACCAGAAGCAGATGGCTCCGATTCTCATTTCCCTATCTTGTGATCGGCTCCATAGAAAATATGCAATCTGAGCTACGACGGTGAACCATCTCTGTTTGTCCCCAACTGTGGAGCTAGGTCTATTTTCAGTTTCACACCAAAAAAAATCAGCGAGAAATGTAGTTTGTTGCACTCCGCCGCGGTTTTCCAGCTGGTTGCTGGTCATGTTCAAGGACAAGCAGGTTACACTTTAACTACACCTCAGCTGAAAAGTCAAATATGACCTCTGCCAATGTTACCTGCTCCATTGAACCTCTTAAAGGTATAAATAATTCACATAATCACTCGCTGCTGGAGGGAATAAACAAACTGCTCACAACGCGGAACAGGGAATGAGTGCGTTTAACGGTCCCTCGCACCCCATTTTTGAAGGTGATTCAAATGAAACCCAAAACTGAATAAAATGAAGCCAAATGATCATCAAACCTTCCGTATTAGATTTCATCACCAAAAAAATGTGGCAATTTAGCGTCGCTCGGCTATGTAGAAGAGCTCCTTCGGATTGGGGCTTATTTGAGCGAATTCCCGAGTAAGAGTTTGCCAAACCAGTAGCCCTGTAATTTGCCACCATTATGATGGCTCCAAACTAAAATGGCTGACTTCCCGTTCAATTTTGGAAACGGGTCCTGTAGACTTTTTCCTGCCATCCTGTCATGATCGACATGTCCGGCAAATTTCACGTCCATGGATGAAACTGGTGACTGGGCCTAACTTTCTAACGAGTTCCCGAATGAGTGACCTTTGGGGTATCGTCTTGGGTGCCCTAAAAATACCAAGTTTCTCAAGATAAACCCTAAGAACAGATTCAAACCACCAATTCGTTCATTGGAAGAATAATTAAAAGTGAGTCCAAAAAGTAGAAACACAACAGAAGCAACAACAAAGTATTTCCATAACCTATCAATCGATATTTGACGGTGCTAAAAAGCAGATACCGCATGGGATGTCCAAACAACCTAGTTCCTTGTTGATTCATACTGGCAACCAATATCGATCTGCGAGCACATCAAGCTGTCACCGCTGATTTAATCACACGGGATAGTGGTGGCTTCCATCCACACGACTAGAACAATGCTTGCATGTTGATTGATTCTGAATGTTGGCAGGATTGAGTGCTTAGCAGAATTTATATTTTGTGTGTTCAGATCTTGCTTTAAAGCTACTTCACATCTTTGGGACATAATACAACCGCCCATGTTTCCGATTGAACAACTAGGTTTTTTTTTTTCCAGGCAAACTGAGCAAGCAAGCAGATCAAAGTCACAAGTTACTTTACAGTCAGTGTTGTTCCACTCCAGTCCTGAAGATGGCAATATATTGGATTGCTGTCAGGGTAATAATCACAAGAAGAAGGCAGTGGAATGTTAATTTTAAGAAGTGCGCTAACTATGTCAGGGCCAGATTAATCGACTCCTTGCTAAGAATGGACCAAATGAAGGATTCAAGTATAGATAAACTGGAATTTTCTCGATTCAAATTTAAAAAAAATTAATCGATTGTTTATGCCCATGAGGATAGGTGATGATAAACATGAAAAAAAGTTAAATTACATATATCTGTACATGGTACAACTCAATAAAACCCCGATGATGAATAGAAATATTGGATCTCGGTTTCCCTTGCCCAGATGCAAGTCATCAGCCCCCCCCCTTCTGGACCCAGCCTTGGAGTTGGGGCTCGAAGCCGAGCACCCTGTGCCCAAGCCTGCACCCATGGGGCTTGGGAAGGGTAACATGGGTCCCCCTTTCCATGGGCTAACATGGGCCATAGGGGTCGGGTGCACTGTGAGCTGGTGCCTTCTCATAGTCTCGGAAGAGATTCTGCCCCAAGTGGAGGAGTTAAAGTATCTTGGGGTCTTGTTCACGAGTGAGGGAAGAATGGAACAAGAGATCGACAGACGGATCGGTGCAGCGTCTGCAGTAATGCGGACTTTGTATCGGTCCGTTGTGTTAAAGAGGAAGCTAAGTCCAAAGGTGGAGCTCTCAATGTACCAGTCGATCAACGTTCCTACCCTCACCTATGGGTACGAACTGTGGGAGATGACCGAAAGAACAAGATCCCGGATACAAGCGGCCGAAATGAGTTTCCTCTGGAGGGTGTCCGGGCTCTCCCTTAGAGAGGGTGAGAAGCTCGGTCTAGCCGCTGTTTCTCCAGATTGTGAGGAGCAAGATGAGGTGGCTGGGGCATCTGATTCGGATGCCTTCCGGACGCCTACCTGGTGAGGTGTTCCAGGCACGTCCCACCATAAAGAGACCCCGGGGACGACCCAGGACACACTGGAGAGACTACGTCTCTCGGCTGGCCTGGGAACGGCTTCAGGATCCCTCCGGAAGAACTGGAAGAAGTGGCTCGGGAAAGGGAAGTCTGGGCGTCCCTGCTAGAGCTCTGCCTCCGTAGTAGAAGATGGATGGAAATCGAACATTCACAAACGGGTGACCCCTTGAAGCCTTTGCGACTTTGAAGACCTTTTCTTTCAGATGAGCCCAAAGTTGGCAGCGTGTTAATACGGCGAGCTCGGAAAGCCACAAAGGGTGATGATGAAAGCCCGACTTATTTCCCCCTCCTTCACCCCAAGCCCACTCCCACCCTGGCCTCGCCCCTCTCCACGCTCACCCTCATTTTGGGGATGCTTCCGGGGGAGCCTTTCAGTATCTCAGGCGCACACACACACACACACACACACACACACACATTGTATGAAAAGTCACAAATTGCTCCCATCTGGAAAACATAACTGAAAAAAAGCGTCTCACTGAGGTTGTGCAAAGCTCCTAAAACTTACACTTTTACAAGTTTATACACATATAAACCGTGGAAATCAAAGCGACGGGCTTTATCACGGATGTACGTCCGGGTCCTGCGCATCCTCCACCACAAAGAGGAAGAAAAAAAAAACAACAACAACAGCACCAGACAGCAGCATCCATCCCACAGATGGAAGCCGGGAAAGGTGCGAGGTGAGCGGCGTGGAGCCGGCTGGGGACTCACCAGTCGGTGTCGGAGCTCTCGTCGATGACGTCCTGGTAGGCGGTGAGCAGGGCCAGTCTGTTCTTTGCGAGGTTCACAGCCATGTTCGAGCCCAGCGGAGCATCCAGGCCGCTGCTGATGGAGGAAAGACGTGGAATGAGTGAGGAGGAGGAGGAGGAGGAGGTGGAGGAGGAGGACGGAGAGGAAGAGGAGGAGGAAGCCATGACTCGTGGAGACAAAGGGAACGTCACGGTGTCCGCCAGGTCCTAGCGCCGCAATTTTAAAACACCTCCCCCAACAGTACCACACACTACATCCAGTTTAAATCCGTTTCGCGACCAGCATCGACACATTAGTTACCTTCAGAAGCTGCATCACTGACATTAACCGGGATACGTGTTCTCACACACAGTCAAAAACGAAGAAAAAGTCTTGGGAAGGAAGAGGGGAGGGCGCCATATTGTCACCAGCATGACGTCGAACGTCACCGTGCAATGCGACGGCAGGGACGGGACGACTTGCGAAATTAACCACGTGTAAGCGATGATGTGACCACAGAAACGGCACAATATGTACATATATAGTTTATATTTCAGATTTAATCTTCTTAAATTTGTAGTGGAACTCCGTGAGGCTTCAGGCAACACATGCGTAGTCATCTGTAGGCTTCTTTTGCACAATTTATTTACATATGCCAACACAATTAACTACAATAAATATATTCTAATGTTCCCGTATGTCCAAGTGCGGTTGTATGATCATGTCATGTCACAGCTCGTGTTAAAATGGAAGTTTAGTAAGAGTTATGACTACTGCACTAGTTATGTTTTAGCTGTGTTAGCATTAAGCTAGCGGAAAGTACAAAAAAAAAAATGTATTTTCGCTCGCAACTCAAAACACAAATAATCGATCGAGTGATTCCTCGTGTCTCAAAAAAAAACCTGTAAATCAAGTCACTCGAGCCTCTTTACAAAATTAAAAACAATAAAAAATATAGAATTCATTTGCCCGTTCGCAGTTCCCCGTTTGCCGTCCCGCGTAGTTGTGGATTTTGCTCTCAATGTTTTTCTCTCAGAGGACATTAGTTTGTTTTTTATATATTGCCACAAACTGACTTTAACATAATAACATGGCTCAAACAACAAAAAAGTCATTGTTTTTATCCATTCTCCTCTTCACTGAAAACACTAAAGTATCAGGGTTGAACAGCCTCAGAATATCTCATATATCATCTCATTTTTATCTCAAGTTACCGCTGAAGTTGCGCTCCTCTCATAGCAGTAAAACCTTTTAAACCCTTTGTGAAAGATTTTTAAATGAATTAAATGAAAATCATATCATTTGCATGCATGACCATCCTCCATTCTAGGCCACCAAAAACTAGCGCCATCCTCTACAGCCAATAGAGGTACATTTTTCTTCTTCTACGGCAAACTGATGTCGATTCTTCCTCTCCTACGGCCAATATATTACATATACGGCATCATGCATGGGTGTTTTCAAACTACGTCAATAAATCAGGGACCCCTGCGAATCATAAGGGTATCGTGTAGCATACTTAACTGTGCCAGGCATTTCTGTTTACCTTTCCAATGGAAAATGAACAAATCCTCTCTGACAAAGTAGATTGGAATTATTTCATTTGCTCAACATCATGTGGACATTTTGAAAACAAACACATTCAAAGCCACGTGATGGACTAAATAATTATTTTGTGTGAGGTCTTCACAAACTGGAAATTGGGGCTCCCCCCATTTCCCGGAAACATTTATTCCAGAGACTTCCCGCATTGGCTGGTGGCGGTGGGTGGGTTGCCGCGGTAACCCGCTTGCCTCACAGCATCTAACCCTACATGGGGGGTGTTTTTCTCCCACAGACCACGGGGGGTTTGGCCACGAGCCCACATACCTTCGTCATTGAGGTCGCAGAGTGGGGGGCCTTGATTGACACGTCCTGGGATGTTGTGTTCAACATAGAAAACTCCAGAAACGCACAATTTAGGTTTAGTTTTTACATAAATTTAACTTAGCAGCTCACTAGTTTTCATTCATATTTTCCGCACAGTGCTAAAATATCAAATAAATGCCATAAAACTGGGATTCTAGCACTTTGAAACACTGGAAGAACGAGAATGCCCTTGATTATCCGAGAAATGCTACTGATTAGCTCGGAGCTAGCGCTGGAATGCTAAATAAGAAATATTGATTGGAGGCACTTCTGATTAGTTATATGACGCTCGGATGGAATGACGAGCTCGTACGTGTTCAAGATTGGCCTGCAAAAGGGTAAGTGAGCCACCGACAACGAAAGTGAGCTAACTCCACTCCATTTTTGTCGGGGCTGATTCTAAGTTTTGTGGCCGCCTCTCAAGGGCTACAACTAAACGTTGAGTGATTAAACTGCCCTTTTAAAAAAAAAAAAAAAAAAAAAAAAACTTATTGTTGATTCATTCTCGTGAGTCAAAAACCTCCAAATCTGAGACCATGGTCCTCAGTCGGAAAAGGGTGGTGTGCCCTCTCCGGGTCGGAGATGAGATCCTGCCACAAGTGGAGGAGTTTAAGTATTTTGGGGTCTTGTTCATGAGTGAGGGAAGAATGGAGCGGGAGATCGACAGACGGATCGGTGCAGCGTCTCCAGTGATGCAGACTTTGTATCGGTCCGTTGTGGTAAGGAGGGAGCTAAGTCAAGAGGCAAAGTTCCTACCCTCATCTCTGGGCACGAGCTGTTGGTCGTGACTGAAAGAACAACATCCCGGATACAAGCGGTCGAAATGAGTTTCCTCCGCAGGGTGTCCAGACTCTCCCTTAGAGATAGGGTTTAGAACCTCGGTGATCCGGGAGGGGCTCAATGTCGAGCCGCTGCTCCTCTGCATTGAGAGGAGCCAGATGGGGTGGCTGTCCCACCGTCTCTCGGCTGGATCAGGAACACCTCGGGATCCCTCCGGAAGAGCTGGAAAAAGTGGCCGGAAAGGAAAGGAAGTCTGGGTATCCCTGCTGAAGCTATTTCCCCCATGACCAGACCAGGAGAAGCGGTCGAGAATGGATGGATGGATGGAATTCTTGTTAATTGGAGCTGCTTGAAATGTCCCTGTAATTGTGCAATAGTGGTCCAAGTGCAAAATCTATTAATAATTCATGAAGAAACAAATAACTTTCACTTGTACCTGAATAGTGCAATAATGGACTACTTAATCAGTAAATTAGCAGTACACTCGATAATGGAACTGCTGAGAACAAGAGTGGGATAGCTTTATTTTTTTTTTTTTTTGTCATTTTTAAGTCAAGTGATTTTAACTACTGATCAATAGGTGCGACAAAAATGTGGGTAATCATGCTCCAAGTCCTAACTCGAACAATAGTTCATAAAAGATGATAAATATCTTGGATTGCATTCATTCCCGTTACCTCGGAGACCTGCTGTGTTCCTTGTGGACTGTTTTGATAGCCAGTGCAAGCGAGGGCGTGTCAGCTGGATAGAAATCATACAAAAACATCCTGTCCTTTTTCGAGGGGGGGGGGGGAATCGGGCCTATTCTGGTCCCGAGCAACGCGGCGTCAGCGACTGCCACCTTTCAGTCCCTGAGCGTGACGGGCCAAATTAGCAAAAGGTACAGATTAAACGTGCACTCCGCTTCGCGAAGAAATAAATAATACTTAGAAATATGGGCAACTTTAATCCGGCAAATGGCCACGAAGAGCGCTTGTAAATCCTCAGATTGAGGTCAGAGTTTCTGCTAAAGATGAGGGGGGGAAAAAAAAAAAAAAAAAAGATTAGTTACATTTTAGGATTTTCCCCATACTTGTGTCTTTTCTCAGATGGATTGGTAATATACGTGTTTGGCAGTGGCTTTGCTGGATTCGGCAAAAAAAGATAGCTTAATGACTATTTCCCAGAGAACATGACAATATACTACTAAAAGACTTTCCTTTGTACTCAAAAGTTTTACTTTAAACTTGAAAAAAAAAGACTATCTCCATAACTTGAGTTGCTCATACATTAACTTATTACTTATAATTACTTATTACTTACTTAGTTATTCGGAATTGTTTTTTGTAATATGACATTCTCTTAATATTGTGATTTTAATGAAGTAATATTACTTTTCAGGAAATAATATGCCTTCCATTGAGTATCATGACTTTTTTTCACTTCCAAAATATGACATTATTCTTTCTTGTATTATTACAATTTGGAAAAAAACAATTGTTTTCCAATGAATATGAGAACTTTTTTTTCCTCAAACCAAAAAAATCAAATGATTCTTATAATACTTCAACTTTAACTTTCATTTTTAATTTTAAAGACTTTTTGCTAAATATAATTGCATTCTGACTTAATTTAATTTATGTTTAATTTTTAATACTATTCTACGAAGTTCCTGTATTTTTTTTTTTTTTTCATTTGAAGCGTCCCACCTCCTCCTCCACACACACATTTTGGTTTGTCTGTCTTTGTGCCCCTTTTGCTATTGATTAATGTATTGATTTGTGACTACTGTGAAACATCTGTGAGCGGGTAGACAGATGGACACGAAGCAACTCACCAAAAGACCAGAAAATCACTTTCTTCCTTTGTCTGTGTCTTTGCCACTCTAGCTCTGTATAGATCATCAATTCTGAATATGATTTTATTCATCTATCTATCCACCATTATATGTGATCCCTCTCCTAAACACATTTCCAATGCTGCCATCTTGAGTTTCAATCTGGTAAAGACCAGAAGTGTTAACCCAGCACCTCACCTCGAACCGGAAATAAACTTTAAATCTTTTTATATACTATTAATCATTATTTATGGGCGTAGAGATATACACTATATAATATACATAATATATATAGCTACAAAAATGTGTGTGTGAAGGAAATAATAACGATACGGAAATTTTTCGGTACAGTATGTGGCAGTATGTATGAATGAAGAGTCCTTGACACAGAAAGGAGTTATCAGCTTAAAAAAAAAAAAAAAAAAAGAGATAAGGAAAAGTTGGTGGTACAAAGTGAGCATGTTTGAGCTCTAATTTCACATTAAACATTACTAATGTTTAGTGTCAAAGAATATGGGAAACATTCGAATGGTGAAAATGTTGGAGCAGCGGTTTACAATGGCCGCCGAGGAGATACTCGCTGCTGTTCGAATGAACCCTTGCAAAATACAAGGAACCTTCTCGAACATCGCAAGAGTACAACTGCAAGCATGAGACGTTTCTGGCTTGTGTTATTTTCCTCTTGTACGTGTTCACCTGATCTCTTTATCACATTTAACATCATTTCAACTCCCAAATCGTGTCCAGCCTTCGTCAGCTGACAGTTGCGTTCAAGTGTATGGGATTTTTTAACTTTACTCGCCAAAACGCATACTCTATTCAAGATTTACATCCATCCATTTTCTTTGCCGCTTGATCTCATAAGGAGGAAGCGCCGGAGCCTATCCCAGGTGTCAACGGCCAGGAGGCGGGGTACACCCTGAACCGGTTGCCAGCCAATCGCAGGGCACATGGAGACAAACAGCCACACTCACAATCACACCTAGGGGCAATTTAGTGTCCAATTAATGTCGCATGTTTTTGGGATGTGGGCGGAAACCAGAGTTCCCGGAGAAAACCCACACAAGCAAGGGGGAGAACATGCAAACTCCACACAGGCGGGTCCGGGATGGAACCCTGGACCTCAGAACCGTGAGGCCAACGCTTTACCAGCTGAGCCACCGTGCTGTGAAAGAAGTAACTTCTTGCACTGACAACCCAGGCTAAACTTAGCTCTACCCCGACATAGAAAGATTGTGCCCTTGGCGAGATGCTTCACTGCAACAGTGTTTAACAACGGCAAAGTACTACAGTCAACCCCTGGATATTTGCAGTATGGCATTTACGGATTTGTATACTTTTGGGGGAACCAAATCTTGGAAATGTATACAGAAAGCACAATTCTGAAAATATGTTGTTTAACACCCCATCCCCTCAATAAATTAATTAGGTGGTTTTCATCGCGATTAGAGTTTGTCAAAAATGTTTTTTCACCTTGTATCATATCTGGATATTTATACGGGTTCATTACTTGCATTTTTTTTTTTTTTTTTAAATCCACAGTTGAGGTCCTGTAATCAGTTTCAGTGTCGTCGGTTTTGGGTCATGGTCAGTACAATGCAAGTTGCCTGAAAGACAAGAAAACAAAAGGGATGAAGGGAGTAGGGGGGTGGGGGAGGGGGTGCAGTCGTGGTCCAAAAGTGAAACCACATTAAATCAATATTTCACAAAAGGTGATGACATTTATAGTAACGTTAAAAAAAAATAATAATACTAGGATTAGAAAAAGTTTACTGCAATGGTGGTTGAACTCCAAACATCTGTAATACATCAATATTTCATTAAGGATGATAAATAATGTATACTAACGTACAAAAGGGGGACAAAGTATTGTTAGAAAACGTGCTTAGTGCAAAACGTCTTTTTCTGTCGCTCTCTTCTTAGAACTTAATAAAGTTCAATTTCATCTGCGAGATGGGAATTGGCCCGGTGTTGCGTTGGTGAATTAGAAAAATGCTGAGTGCTAAGAACTGCCCTCCTCGCCCCACGTCCACTTTTTAACAATTATTATTACACCTTTATTTAGTCTAAAAAAAAATACACCTTTTTTCAACTCATTTCTGGACAGAAGAACAGCTCGTATCATGGGAAAACTTGTCAAGACACTCGTAACTGGAGGTACCACAGGAGGTGCAGGTACCACCGTGTATTACACTGTTATAAAATGAAACAGTTATCAAACCTATACACTACTTGTTCCCGTAATCTTCAAAGAATTGAACAAGTTCCATCGCTATTCTACGTCAAATTTTTCCATTCATTACTGTCATGAGCGGGGATAGAGAATGGTTACCCTTGGAATCCTAAAAGTAAAATCAAGTAAAAACCATTAAGCGTTCCAATGGATAGCCAATTTCAAACTGCCCCGATTGTTAAACCTTTATTACGTGTACAGCAGAGGTGTCAAAGTCACTTTTGTCACGGGCCACATTTTACCAACGGTTTCCCTCAGAGGGCCGTTACCACTGTGAAACCATAAAAATCTATAACTGCCTCATCATATTTATACATGAAATTTATAAACTCATTTTTGAATCAGAAATCAAGAGTAGGTTTTTTTTTCAACAATTGTTTGATCACACAAACGTGTAATATCTCAACATTATCATTTATGATATGACAATTAGACATTTTTGTACCGATTTTAACAAAAATCATTGAAGTTGATGCACATGATTTGCCCTTGCGGGCCACATAAAATCGTGTGGAGGGCCAGATCTGGCCCCCCGGGCCTCGGATTTGACACCTGTGGTGTACAGTCAATGTTCAAAAGTATTTTTAACACTGAATTAAAATTTTTTTTAAAAGGGACGTGCTCAAAAATTTTAACTGTCATCCGAGCGAAACTATGTTGTTCACTGTATAGTTAAAAGTAAAATAAATTGAAACTACTCACCCTTTGAATGAATGACGAAGCCATCAGTTTACAGTCAAATGTATAACAAGTCTTAAAGGACATTTTCCTTTTTTTTAATGGTCATAGAGTTGGGAAAAAAAACCTAATAAATAAGTACTTAAGTACTTATCCTTGCAATTGAATTTAAAGTCAAATTTTTTGTAACTACAAGTGTGAAACAATAACATTTTCACCTGTCACACAAGTAATTTAAATCCATTTACAGTTGTCAGTGCTGTATAATTAAGCAAAAACAAGAAATTATTACTAATAAGACATATTATTATTAGTAGTATACTTATATATAATAATTATTTCTAACAATTACAAGAATTACTGTGTGTCTCTGAGTTTCTTCACTGATGCTACACAGACAGCTCAATCAAAACAAAAACGACTTTATTATCAGAATACTTTTATTATAAATATACAGTGTGTTAATATGGAATGGTACCTGACACTGCCATTCTTTTTTTTTTTTTTTTTTTTGAACGCCATTAGGAAAAAACAAACGGTAACCGAGCGCGTGCTGCAATCATCCGATACAAATTCATAAGGCGGGAAGAAAAAAAAAAACGTTAAATGGCGCGGTGGAGTCCCGGTTAATAAAGGTGACGACGACGCCTTTTTGTCGATACAAAAATAAAGTGAGGTCAGAGGAGGAGGGTAGCGTGACGGAGACATTCATCGGGACTCGTCGTCCGCCAGTTTAAAGGCGCTGCATCCATTTTGTATACCGTTTTGTCTTTATTATGATCGCGAGGGTTATGAACTCGAGTCCATCCCGGCTGACTTTGAATGAGAGGGGGAAAAAACAAGTGGCCTGAAAAATTCAGCACGACTCTTTTTTCCAGATAAAAACAAAAATCTAAAAATGTAGAATTTTCTTTTCCGTAGCTAGCTTTTCAAGACAAAAAAAAAATAAACATGCATCTCAAAGTTTGCATTATTTGTTTTTCAATTTGTACCAATTTTTTTTTTGGGGGGGGGGCTAAAAAAAATGTTTTTTTTCCCCACTAGTTTCTATTTATGGAGCTTGTTAATTAAAAAAAAAACCTTAATCATAACATTTTCTTTTAATCTTTAACAGGACAAAATTTACAGATTAAAAACAAATGTTTTCAAATTTTTTTCAAAAATTTTCACCCCCCCCTTCACTTTCCCAACAAATTCCAAGCCAGCTAAACAAAATGCATCAACAAATTTATGTATTTCATATTTAAAACGGCTAACTCAAAAATAGATTGTTGGTCTCAGCTACAAATGAAAAAAAAATATATGAAAAATGGTATGTGACCACTATTAGTATTTCAAGGCTTTTCAATTATACACAATTATATCTCCATTTTCTTTTTACATCTAATATTTACAGATAAAAACAAATAAAACAAGCCTCATTTTCTACACTTTTCCTACAAATGTGAAGCCAACTGTCATCATTTTTCAATCTTTGGGCCAATTTTCTTTAAAGCCGTTTTGTTTCGTTTTGTTTTGTTTTACGATGCAGAACCTTTAAATTCGCCAGCCGAACCGGACGAAGAACACCCGCGTCAATCGAGCCCGCGTTAAACGTTTCCGGACGGCGGAGGAGCACTGAATGTCCGGTCTGGTTTCGATTCTGATCGTTTCTCACGTTCGCGTTCCGTAAAAAGTCACAAAGGGGTTTCGTGTTCGCGTCGCCGACGTCCGAGTTGGCTCCAAAGTAACAAGGCACTTCATGTCAAGCGCGGTGCCGTTGGAGAAACCCTATCGATGCTGTAGTAGTGTGCAAAAACACCCGATATACGTCAACAACTCTAAACATGCATACGACAAAAAATGTAAACAGTGAAATCTGTAAGAAAACAAAAAAATTCATAACCTAACATAAGTTTAAATATTCAAAGACAAAACAAACATGCTCTATAGACTACAAGACCACCCCCCCCCCCCCCCGAAAAAAAAAAAGAAGGCATTCAGCCTCAGTGGCATATCGTCCAACATAAAACAAGCAAGAATGTCTAAAACAAAAAATATACACACCCAGAAATATATCTAAAAAAAATAAAAACATGGCACCCAGTTGAGTTGCTGTGGCAACAAAGTAGCTTGAGGAGAAAAACGTGATGCAACAAAAAAAAAGTTTTAGCTATCACGACGAGACAAAATGAAAAAAGGGTACACGCGTTTTCAATTGGCTGTCATGTTTTTTTGCTCAACGGAAATAATAATAACAATAATAATAATGCGCCACTTTATAGACAATCAGGTCCCGTACGGAAAAAGGAAGAGGAGAATAAAGTTGTATGTTTTTAAAGAGTGTAAAATTATCTACAATCATTGTTTGTTACCCTGATGAAGTTACATTTGGTAATATTACCCCGCCCCCCTTCTGATTGTTGTGGGAACACATTTGTAATATTACAAAGCTACGGGAATACATTTGTAATAAAAGAAAAACCCAGGATGGTGTGAGAATATTTAGTTACCGAGCAATGTGACAATGTCAGATTTTTTTTTTTTATGTCTAAAATTCCCACTGAAACATAAAAGGCCATCCACGGGCAAATAAATAAACTTGAGGATTGCTTCTGGAAATGATGATACACTTTTTTTTCCATCATAAAAATTTCCGCCTTTTTCTCGCAATAGTGTATTACGACATTCTTGTAGTGATAGTTTTGGGAATATATTTCTCATAAAATTCCACCTTAACTCTAGTAGAATTGCATTTTTTCCCCTCATATTACAAACTCTTCTATTATTGTAATGTCTTTTTAATTTCGTAAATTTTTTTTCCTCCTAAAATTACAAGTTTTTGGAATTAAAGTATGACTATTTTTTTAATGACTATATAAGCTTTTTCTTCCAAATATTATGACTTAGGACTATGAGCTAGAAATATTTTTTCATTTTAATATTCTCTCCTGTAAATTGGCACCCTTTTTTTTTGCTTGAAAATTATGACTTTATCCTTATAATAATGTTTCTAATGAAATGACATTTTTATTGCAGTAAATGTACAACTTTAGTCTTACTTACATTTTTTTGTATCACAAAATTTCCCCTTTTCGGCTTTGACTTCTGATATTAAAACATTATGCTCATGCTATGACACGATTCTTGTGATATTTGTATATAGTAAGTATAATATTGGTTATTTTAAGATCAGGACTTATAAATACAGCTATTTTAGCAATTTTCTTGAATTTTTTTTTTCCAAATGCAACAATATTTTCTGAGACTTTACTTTTTTTTTCTTCCTAACATTAGAACTATTGTATTTTTCCTCTCACAAAATTCTAATAATCGTTAACTTGAAGTTTTTCTTCGGAAATATTACTTCATTCTTGTAGTGTTGTTTTTTTCAAATTGTTTTTCCATAACTTGTTATTACAACTTTATTCTCGGCTCAGCAAGTCGCTACTTCAGACACGCTCAAGTAGCAACGCGCCGCCTTCACTCTTCACTCGAAATAAATACAAAATTCAACAGAAAAGAATCATCCATATGAATCCCCGTGTAAAACGATCAGACACGCGATGATATTAAATATGAATGCATAGCCCAAAGGGAGGGGGACAAATGGGAAATACTTGACTATATTTGACCATTTTGGGTTAGAGTTTGTAGCGTTTGCGGAGGTTCGAGCGTTGGATGCAATAACGGCTTTGGCGCGGCAACAATACGGCAAACCGCTTGCCGCCCGACAAGAAACAAAACAGCAGCAGGTAAAATCGTGACGGACAAACAGGAGCCGTCGAGGCTTCCGCTGCTCAAGAGAGGTAAAAAAAAAAAAAAAAAAAAAAGAAAACGACGGCAGGCGTATCGATTTGGAGGCGTGGAAAATTTTGACACCGTAAAGTCAAACGGATGATTTCAGACGAAAAAATGCAAGAGACCAAAAGGGACACCTTGACAGGTGAAGTCTCTATAGATTATTTTTACATCTATCTCGGCAGGGTCCAATGCGGGCAAAATTTGCATGTTTTGGAGACGGCTGATCCAATTTCAAATCACGAATAATTCATTTTTGGTCAACTGTGCCAGCAACGTTTTGTTGCTCGCAATTCAGACGACAAAAGTAGCTTTGGATTCAACTTTTGTACTGTATATTTTTGAATAAATTGATTATTTTATTATAGTTATATTATCATTGTATTACAGATCGTAGTTATTTTTTAAAAAGTACATAAAGATTGAACCATTGGACAGGTGCATTTAAAAATCCACCAATAAAGGGTTATAGTGACTTACATTCATCCTTAAAATACCAATTAAAAGCCGATCAATTTCTGCGAGTGGTGTGTGCGCCTCGGCTCAATAGATGTTGGGAAACACGGTCGTGTATGAACAACAATATGGATCCGATTTCGGCACGGGATGACTTTAAAGCGAAGCCGGCGATGACCGCGGGCCCCTTAAGGCACGTACGTGTCAGGAGAGCAAATTAATAGCACACTTTATGGAGCGTCTAGCTAGCTAACGAGCACAAATACGGGAGTGCCTCACGCGACGAGATATATGCAAAGACTCCCGAGAACATTTCTCGGATTTGTTGTTGTTTTTTTGTTTTTTTTTTTTTCCTTTCTTTAAATCAGAAAATAACTCTCTCTCTCTCTCTCTCTCAACAGAAGTAGAGTACAATGTCAAATTTTAAGCTACCGGGATACAGTACTGATGCTCATTATGACGCCTCGATGCATAGCATCGCCCGTACGCGTAATAGACTTAGCTTTTTATTTATTTATAGCGCTTATTCAATATGTATTTTGAATAATGGATGGGAAGGGTTAGTGCTATTGTGGCAGTGTTTGTTCAAGAGTCCACTGGAAAGAAAGAAATGCTTCGCGATTGTCTATGAGAATGTAAGAGTGGAATCAAAACCCACAAGAAGCGAAGTTAATGAGCTCAGATGTTGCACCCACACCTCCCCGAACTGGTTGGGACGCTTTTGCTAAAAAAAAAGAAAAAAAAAAGAAAGAATGTGGCTCGTAATTTTGTGGGTGGACGTTCTTCAGCTCTGCTGGGCCAGAACCAGAGCGCTTGGCTGGGGCAGAACGGGGCTCGGGTGGCCCTTGGAGGTCTCCACGTCGCACTTTTCCACACTGGCCATCGTCTGATCGCTGAAGTCCTCCATTTTGTCCACCGAAGCGTTCCCTTCCTCTTTTACTGCCAGGTTAAGCATTTCGACATTTCCTACCTGTTTAGTTAAAGACTCTGATTTGTGGTCGCTGGTCTCCGTTATTTCCGCTTCGGCTTCTTTCAGAATTGTCGCGGTCGTCTGGCTTTCCGTTGCGGAACCCGATGGAAGGACTTTGCCAAACTTCATCCCGTTTAGATCCTCGTCCAGTTTTACCTGAAAGGGCGGCAGGCCGAGCAGGAAAGCCCTGATCCTGCTGGGTGAGCTCAGGTCTGCCGGTTCGTCCTGGTTCTTGGGTCCACGTTCCTGGCCCTCGTGGCCAGTGGACCCCGTGTCGGGGCACCTGGCGCCGCCACCGCCCAAGCTCAAATCCTCAGCACGCTCCAGGCAGTCAGCTTTGACTTTCTTGAGAGACGGCTCTTCGGCGGTTCCGTTAGTGGTCACCCGAGCAAGCTCGACCGGGTCCGTGCCGGGTCTCTTGAGGGTAAAGCGCTTGCTGAGGTTTAAGGGGAGGGCCTGCTCAGGCGGCGGTGTGATGGGCGAAGAGGGCGGCTTAGCGCTCAGGTCCTGGGAGAGCGCCTCGGACAGCCGGCGGGTGAAGGTTTGGAACTGAGTCGATCCCAGACGAGTCCTCATCAGCTGTCGCACTTGTACGCTGCAGTCCAGGTCCAAAGGTAGAACCCGGAGGGGGGGCAGAGGGTGACAGTTCCTGGTTTCCCGAGCTCCTCCCCTCTGGGTGTCCTCGTCCATGTTGCGCCCCGAGCACGGGTTGCAATGCTGTTGTATTGGGTGGGGCGGGGACAGCGTCTGCTCTCCGCTCGGCACTGGGGTAGCCGGGCTTCTGTGTTTGGGCTGGATGGCGTAGATCGTTGTATGCGGCTGACTTGGCTCTAGGGGCGTCGGGGCTGGACTCTCCAGAACCCTCTGCAAGCCCACGCAGTTCCTGAGCACGTCCAGGGGACACAGACCTTTGATGGGGCTGAACCTGCCCAGCGATCCCCCCACAAAATGGCGAGGCAACGCGGAGATGAGGACGCCCGGAGCCAAAGGTACGGAGTCCCCGGCCTGATCCTTGGGGTCCTTCGGCTTGGGCTGGAAGGGGAGGAACGGAGTGGACATGGGGGAGAGGTCCGGGGTGGGGGGCATGTTGACGGGAAGGAGGGCCGGTTGGATGGGCTGCAGGGAGGGGGAAGGGAGATGCTGCAACACCTGGAGAGGGGAGAAAAGTTAAAGCAGGGGTGTCAAACTCATGTTTCCCACGGGCCGCATTATAGTTCTGGCTTCCCTCAGAGGGCCATTGTGACTGTGAAACTATAAAAATATTTAATCATCTCATCATATTTACATCATCAATTTATGAACTAGTTTTGGAATCAGAAATCAAGGGCAATGTGCTTTTCTATTGGTCACAAAAATGCTTGTAATATCTCAACTTCATCTTATTATAATGACAGAAATTTTGGTGTAGATTTTGCAAGAATAATGAAAATTTACACTAGTTTTGGCTCCACGGGCAACATAAAATCATGTGGCGGGCCAAATCTGGGCCCCGAGCCTTGAGTTTGACACCTGTGAGTTAGTTTTTTTTAAATGCTTGCATATAAGTGGCTGCCCACCCATCAAGTGTGGAATAAAAAAAAAAAAACTCATCAGCTGACCATTTTTTAAATGGGTCTGCAAGTGAGTCTTTCTGGACTCCCCCAATATTCTGGAACAGTGGTGCTAATTTCCATAGCAACCGTCCCCGCATAATTTCTCTGCCCACGACATGATCAGATAGTCTGGGGGGTGAGATCCAGAGACAAGTACGCGCACAGTTTACGCAGATGCTTGCCGGTGAGGGGACGAGCGGCAACCCGTGAAACCTCTCAAGTCACAAAGCTTAGACGCCGCCGCCACGGTCGTCATAGTGACGAAAGCCGGACTAACATAGGCAAGAATACAGGAAGCGAGGCGGAAAGTGGCCCTAATTCTTGACCCTTGGGGTATTTTGAGAAATCACATTCACAAAAATTTTACTATGATAATTGGGAATAGTTGTGCAGTTTGGGGGAAAAAAAAAACAATATAGCTGGTTAATACCTTCCGTAATGGTTTTAATCATAAGTCGAAGTCGAGTTAAAGCCTGGTACTGAACGTAGCACATTCAAGCGTGTACCTGCTGCGCGCTGCTGCTGTTTGGCGTCACTCCAGCGCTGCCCTGGGCCGGAAGGAGAGGCTTCGGAGACTCCGCTTTGACTTTGGCTTGTTGCTGAGCCAGCAGTTTGGCCTGAGCGAGCAGCGTGGCCTTGTTGCGCTTGCCAGGCGGCCGGCCTCGCCCTCGCTTCACCACCACCGGGGCCCCGTCAGCGGTGGCGATCTGCGCACGCGGGAATAGTAACGCAGCTGTGATGTTACGGTTGAATGTTAAGGGGGGTTTGAAATTAAAAAAAAAAAAAAAGAAAAACTGAAAATTAAAATCATTCATCATTCATTAATTCAATTTGTGTCGTTTTTCTGTCAAACCTATTATCTGAAAATCTCACTTGATCTATGCAGATTATGGAATCTTTCCAAAATGCCAAAGCCCTGGTTAAAAGTAATAATTGGTGTCAAGGAACTATGATAAAGTGATACAATGACCATTTAAGACAGGGCAAGGGGTTGACACATCCAAAGACTAGTTTGGGCACAGACTCTCTTAGAGGGGCTGCCAATAATTAGAAGAAATAAGATACGAGTTCGTTCTTACGGTGCTGGGGGGAGTGGCTGCCATCTTAGCTTTGACTTTGGGTCCAGGTTTTCTGCCCCGCGAGAGTGGCTTCCTCCCTCGAATCCCTCTGGGCTTCATGGGCAGGGTACATTGTGGGATTTTGACTTCCATGCCCCCAGCTATCAGGTGCTCTTCGTAGGGCAGCATCAGCCTGAGAGAAGAAGACAATTATGGTGTCATCTTTTTAAATAGATATTATTTAACCTTTGCTTTTGAGAACAGTTTGCCAACCTGGCTACGAAAACAAAGGCAAATAATAATATACATACTGTATGTGATACATGAGTACATAATACACTATATCAAAGCATATGTTGGAAAAAAAGGTTCCAAACGTGTGACAAACAGGTCCAGTGATCATGATGAGGGTCCTTCACTCACTTTTTAAACAATGATATTGGAATAAATGAGGTCAGTTATTATTTGTTGCAGCGTTGCGAGTCAAATGGGGCTGAAAATTGGAAAGAAGATTGACCAAAAGTAGTTCAGACTTTGGGAATGAAGAGATTAACAGAACCACTGGAATGGAGAGTGCGGGTGGTGGTATGGATGGTGAGAAGAGCGAAGAGAGGGTGAGCTCTTGCCACTGTGTTTCGTACAGATAAACATTTACGGAACCAAAATGAATCTCGTTTGTACTTAAAAAGCACTCAAGTCGGACCTCTCGTAGTGTCTCCTTGTGCAGGTTGCAGCGCTGGTGCTGCCGGGACACCCGCCCAGCTCGTTGTAAACCACCTTCCACATGCGCTCCGACGTTACCTGACGCAGAAAATACAACATTCATCACAGCGTTCGTTCATACCAATTTAAAAGGCATATCGTAAATGAGGAAAACAAAAGAAGCTTTACAGACGTCAACAGAACGAGGAGACAAAAATGCATCTGTTCCCTCCGCTCGGCTGCTTGTGCTGAAGCCATCTTTGTACTTTTGCACTCAAGACACACAGCCACAGATTAAGAAAAAAAAAGAAACATGCACGTCACCTTTTCGTAGCCTCCGAGACGTCTGACCACCGAGTACATGAGGAAGAGGTCGACTGAGGGCATCGGGACAGAGATAGAAACAAACGTGTTAAAAAAAAAAAAAAATCTCCCCAGTGAAGAAACGCAGATCAGATGTGACCCAAACTCACTCTTCTTGAAGCCGAGGTTGGGCACTTTGTGGATGGGCGAGCCTTGCCGCTCCATGAAGGCGAAGAGCTCGTCCAGGAACAGCTGCTCTTCGGGGTGGGGGAGCCAGCCGCCCTCGCTGCCCGCCTCCACGCTCCCCATCACGTTTTCCTAAAAAGCAGACGCAGAAAAAGCTCATCAAGTGGACTTTGTACGGGATGTCGGACTGAAAAATGAAGATTTTTTTTTTTTAATACATCAATATCTGACATCTTTGAAATTCAATTGTCTGGGGGTGTTAATCCAATATATATATATATATATAAATACGGTCAGATTAAAGATTTTGTATATATATTCTATAAATATGGTTTTAAAGGATTTATTGCAGTAGTTGTGATGTTCAGTGCATGTTAATATACTAATTTGCACCAAATGATCTGAAGCTTGAATGGAGAATTGTTCAAAGTAACAGCAAGTAGCAGTAAAAAGTAGCCGTTTTAGTGTTGGCGTCTCCAGAACAGAACTTGGGAGCTCTTTTTTTTTGGGCCCTTTAATTTTACGTCACCACAAAATGTATTTAATCAAAACCAGAACCGTTTACTGGACAAATTGTAAACCCCCCCCCCCCTTTAAATCTCTAAATGGCTGAATTTTTTATATAGGTAACTTAATATTTTAAAGTAGCAACAAGATGTCTGGTCAATTTTGGGGAGGGAAAAAAAAAAAGTTATCGCTGTCCTTTAGAGATTAAGTACTTTTAAAAAAAGGAGGGAGGAAGACTCCACTAATGTTATTTGTCTGCTATCTGATCTGGAAAAAGCAACAAACCTTCATCCTTTCAATCCACGATTCCGACTGGCCAGCGGTCGGGCCTTCTCTGCCGTCACGGCCTCGTCTCTTGCGAGGTCGCCCTCGGAGACTGAGAGATGGGCACCCTGCACCGAAACCCCCCCCACAAAAATTGCAATGAAAAATAACAATATTCATCAGTCATTTTTCAGATTTCTGATGGGTGGACTTACGGAACTGCCAGGAGAAGCCGACGCTACCTTCCAGCGTGGGGTGGTTGAAGGTGTCCCTGCAGTACATCAAGCGGGTGCTGGGCGTCACCCTGACGCCGCCCAGAGCCAACAGGTGGGCATCCTGCAGCGTCGGGCCCCGGGCGCCGTCCTGGATGCGCCTCTGCAGCGAGCGGTAACGGCAGTACTGCGGGTAGCTGAGGACTTTGACATTCTGGCATTCGCCCATGACATCTAGAAGACGCGAAAGGCAGTACGCTGAGCCCGTTTTCTGCCTTTCTCGCACATTTCACAATCATGGCTGGAGTCGGATTGGTTCAAGACTAAATTGTCCTCTGGTCTGGATGTGAGTGTGAATGGCTCGTTGTCCCCACGGTATGTGCCCGAGAAACCAACCCACAGCGTACCCCAATTCTCTCCACCTCACCCGTGACCCTAATAAAAACATGCGCTACAGAAAATGAATGGATGGAGTTTGGATTTCTTACTTTCGCGCTTATCCTTCAGAGGCTTGCAGTCTGTCGTGTTGTTGGCGCCATCGGCGTCGCCGCTCTCCGCCGCTTTGCGGAGCCCGTTGGCGACGCAGGGCGCCGCCTTGGGTTTGTCGCTCCACCCTGCCGGCTCGGCGCACGACCATCGCACCAGGTCCTCCACCCGCAGCACCATCTTCCGGGACACGGCCAGAACCTCGTCCTACCAAAGCATGTAGCGAACCATCAGTCGATGATCCAAATTAGAAAGTTTACTCCCGAACGCTCTGGAAAAACACACCTCAAAAGTCAATTAAAACTTGATTTTGTCTTTTTGGTGTTTTGAAAGTGTGAGTAGTTTTACTTTATTTTAGTTTCGTTAAACACTGGTTAATAGAAGTGTCACTGATAATCAATTGATTAATCAACAACTAATCAATGATCAAATTAATTGAGAGGTATATTCATATGCGTTGAGAGTGATTGTTTAACTTAAAATTGCCCAAATCCTGATTTCAGCCTCTCAACATTTAATATTCTCTGATTTCTGTCATCCTCCATGAAAGCTAACAAAATAAAATAAGACATTTGAAGGCATCTGCTTTTACTTTGGAAAACAATGGTCAACATGTTTCCCTATTTTATGACATGTTATGGAAGAATGGGGTCATGGAATTCAAAACAGTTACTGGATGGAAAAAAAAAAAAAAAAAAAAGATTAGTTTTATCCATGACAAAAATAATTGTTATTTGCATCTGTAGTTTGAATAGTCTGTAGTTGACAGGATGTATTTCAATTCGTTGCAATGGAGAAAACTTTGGGAATCACAACAAGTTGGAAGCACTCCACTTGAAATATTTTCTCTGTACTCTGAGACTTTTATACTCTGTGAGTTTGCTTCCTTCTCAGTAGATTGAGAGTGGGGAATAAACGGCGCAAAATACATTTATCGCGAACGCGCGCAGCCAACCCCGTTCGGTGTCATTCGGGACATTTTCTTTTAAGATTTTGTCTCATCAACTGGCGTTTTTTCGAAGGTCATTTGTGAGAGGGAGTCACAGTCCAGACCATTTACAGTGGATAACGAATGCAAGTACAACCCGTACGTATTCCACCTTCCCTGGGCCGCTTCCAGGTGGGAGTTCCGGCATCCCCACCCCCACCCACAGTAGCCAGGTGTGGGCCCATTAACGCACCGTGAGCCAAGGTGGCATTGGGCGAGGAAAGGGAGGGGGTTTGTGTACACACACAAAAAGAAACTTCAGGGTTCAAATTGTTTCACTTCCTCCCAAAACACTTTCAGAGACCGCGTTCCTGTGACAAGGTTATTAAAAGATGTCCTGGAACCACTTCGACTCATGAGCCGATCCACGTTTAAACATCTCCACGCCTGGCTAAACGCATTCTGATCTCAAATCTGCCTCGCGTTCTGACATGCGATTGTTTTTGTGTTGTGGCTGCGGGTGATCGCTCGACATCCTCGTCACACCTTTGACCAGACTCTGAACTTACACTTTAAATGACTCAAAATGGATCTGATTCTATAATATTTTATTACATCTTTAAATGTTTGTATGACTTTTTTGGTAACTATATTCCAAAATATATTTGATTTTAAAATGAATAATAATTGAAATACCCATTTTCTAAATAGCCTATCAATAGAATTGCAGTACTGAATGAACCAGTGGAAGCTTCCCCCTCCCCCCAAATTACTCAAGACCTTTGACGTACCTCTCCGTGCTCCCTGGTTCGACCCTTCGGTGTGTCTTCGGGGAGGAAGTAGAGTCTGGCGCTGGCCAGGAGGTGGCGCTGCGCCTTGTCTTCCCACAGTAAGGTCACCTGCACACATTCGAAATGGCACTTAAATAGGGAAATCCAGTGCTTTGCATGAACAGTGTATCCAATAGGTCGTTGTAATATGTACTCTATTTTGACAATGTGACGTTAAATCCTCTCTCATTTAATAGTGTTTTGAGAAGATTTTCAATCGACAATTATGAACTTTCAGGGGCGCTACCATTTTCGCGAGTCACATGACCTACGTGCACGTATTTGACGTGTACTGTGCCGCTCCGGCGGCGGGGGAGGCCTTTACGTCCACCGTGTAGGCCTCCGAGTAGTCAGATTCCGCGTCATTCTGCCCTAAGAATCATCCGAATATTCAACATTTACAGCCACAGGTTCAAATCTGTATGGAAGTATTCCTCCGTCTTCCCGATCAACCGATACTGCTATTTCTTCATCAGATGAGGACAAATCCGAGAAATCAGCGCTGGGCACAAATGGTGTCCCATGTAATCGAGCGTTTGGAATGACACGTAACACGTCACATCCGCGCACGGAGGTCATGTGACTCGCAAAAATGGCAGCGCCCCTGAAAATTCGTAATATTCGATAAAAATCTTCTCAAAACACCATTAAATGGGAGAGGATTACCTTTAAATTGTCAAACTACAATACATATTACATGACCTATTGGATATACTGTTCATGCAAAGCACTGAACTTCCCCTTTAAATATCACCTCTGTTTTCTGGTCCGTTTTATTTCAGCACTTGTATTCTCAAGAAGCACCGTTGTATTCCTTCCCCCCCCCCCCACATTATTTTATCATTAATGTACAGAGGCAAGAAGGGATCCATATTCCCACTTGAAGGTACTGTAAATTCTTCTTCTCTTATCTAAGGACTGCAGTGCCCCTAGTGTTCAGCCTGAGACACCACATAACTGAAATCCCTTGTCTTATAAGTGAAACATGTCGAGAAAAGTTTTTGTTACGGCACACTATTTGATCGAAACTGAAATACATTTTCATGACAATTGCGTGCTGTCTTCTTTTAAAAGTCCGTATCAAATGTGTTTCCATTGTAATTCCATTAACGCGTCTTGTTACTTGAATAGCACGACACCTTCACGTGCTAAATTTGGCGTTCGACTCGAGTTATTTCTCGACACGTTTGACTTATGGCGAGCAGATTTGCGTTGCGTCCGCCTCACCTCGGCGATGCAGACGGGATCGCCCGGCCCGCAGCGAACGAAGTAAAACTCGCCCAGCCTCCAGACCCGCATTGGGCCGTCGGCTCGGGTCTTGCTGCCGACCGACTTGTAGAAGGCGTAGCTGCCTCTCTGGCAGGAAGGAGCACCCAACCACTGCAGAAAGAAGAAAGGGAGCAAGAGTGAGGACGGGTACTGGTCTGGTACTGGTTTGTGATGACCCATATTTCCAGAACTAAAATTAATGACACACACAGACAAAAAGGCTGCATTTCAGTAGTGTGGAAATAATTTTCATTTATTTTTGTTCCTTTCATAAAAGTACAATACAATACAAAATTACATTGCACAAATCTATAATTTTTTACTCAAAACTTTCCTGATCAGAAAGCAGACAGAAAAATATAATTTGTATTTATGTCTGCTCCTTAAATTAAACTCAAAGAATATGTTTAGTACATGCAGTGTCTCCATTTTTAAAACCTGAAATAGTTTAGTGAAAAATAGCAATTAGGTTTGACGATACCTTTACCACCAATTTCTAAATATACAGTATATAAAATATCGCATCGATATAAGAACGTAGATCAACTTTTTTCTTTGAGATAGCAAAATATCGATTGAAATTTACTTTTGATTCCTAATCGTCTACATCACAGAACAATTACTGCAAGGCTTTATTTTAATCAACCTTGGTGTATCTTCTGTACAGTGCACTTTGAGATAATAATTTTAGCATTTCTTTTAATATGCATGAACAATAACCCCTTGACTGTCTAAAAACTACAATATTTTTGTAATCCTGTGCTATTTTTGTTGAAACTACATACAAGATTATGCATCCATTATGATTTTATTTCCACAATGGTACATTTACTCTGCTATTATGGCATTCTTCTGATTTTGTGTAATTCCGACAACAACATAATGAATTTATCCATGTGGGGGAAAAAAATAATGGATTGAGAAAAACAACAAATTAAACAAACAAAAGACTGAAAAGCTACACAGAGAAGAAGAAAAAGCAAAAAAAAAAAAATCACAAGCCCAATACAATATTCTTTTTTTTATTTTCAGTGGAAAATGACAGGCAATTACGCTAATACGCTAACAATGTGCTACATTTATCGTCATTTTTGGGGTTTTTTTTTGCATTGACGTCTCTGCCACGCCACAACACGGCAGGTTATGTGATACAGAGACACGATGTTAAAAATTAACTCCCGCGCGTCGCAGAGTATATCTGCAGCTCCCGGTCCACGCGGCAAATACCGTCACAGTCTGTGTGGAAATGTCTGGCTACGTCAAAGACGATAACGTGCAGGTTTCCACACACAACAGGTGAATGTGCTTTTGCAATGACTCACGAGCAGACTATTGGAGAAAACGACGTACGAGACGCGTCTGCCGCTCTGACGTAAATCGGCTGAGGAACAATTATTTTCCAGATGGGACACGTTTCAATAAATGCATTTCCACGTAGGAGGCCAAATCAGTCTGAAAATAAATCCAGTGTATGAATGCAAAATTTTGAGATGCAGCTGATTAACCCCGCCTACATCATCATTGCACCGACTGCAAGCTTCATAGGGACAACGTCCTCAAAATATCATCGAAAAGAATCGATGTGTTCAAGAGGATAAATTGCGCATTTTCCTGTGAGAGACGAACCAGCGGAGATTCAAACCCAGCTTGCCTAACTGTGAGACAGAATGGCTGACCATTAAACCACCGTGCTGCCTCAAATGAAAAAAAAAAAACAATTGAAAAAAAAAAATCACATTTAATCTAATGAGAAAGATGAGAGTTTTGGCACATGTCAAGATCTCAAGTCATCGAATTGCAGTCCACGGAATTGCAACATTATCCAAATGAAACTGACTACACTGCGGCGGCCAAGCCGCTGCGTGTGTTGGTAAGAAATGACTCATCAAATACAGTCACTTCATTTTTTGGTACGTTGCCATATTCTGGAACGGATCTATGAGAGAAATGCTGGGGAGGAAGTAAAAAGGTGTTTTGAATTTAATGAACAAGTTTAAGGAGGGGTGAACGGTGGATCAGCTGGTAAAGCGTTGGCTGCGTGGGTTCTTTCCAGGCACTCCGGTTTCCTCCCACATCCCCAAAACATTCAACATTAATTGGACACTCTAAATTGCCCCTAGGTGTGATTGTGAGTCCAGCTGTTTGTCTCAATGTGCCCGGCGATTGGCTGGCGACCAGTTGAGGGTGTACACTGCCTCCTGCCCGTTGACAGATGGGATAGGCTTCAACACTCCCCGTGACCCTCGTGAGGATAAGCCGGAAAGAAAATGGATGGATGGAAGTTTAAGGAGTGGTGGCAGCAGGTTGGAGCTTCAACCTCACAGCTCGGAGGAATGGGGTTCCAATCCCGCTCCTGACTCGCTGACGTTTCCATGTTTTCGCTGTGTGTGTTTAGATTTTCTCCAAGCACTCACTGGGCATGACTCTAAATTGCCCATAGGTGTGAATGGTTGGGGCATTTTTTTCTATGCGCCATGTATTTGGCTGGCAACCAGTTGAAGGTGTAACCCGCCTCCTGCCCGGAGAAAGCTGGGATTAGCTACAGCACTCCTTGAACCCTAATGAGGATAAGCGCTTTGGAAAATGGATGGAGGAACGCTAGTTTTAAACAAGTTGAGATTTTTTTTTTTTTTTCTAAATACAAGTGGCAGATCGGACAAACGGAACCAAGCTTCGAAAGCGAGGCTTAAAAAATGGAAGTCAACATCTATTACAACCATTTTTTTTGTTTGTTCGTTCATTTATTTATTTAAGAGGTTGCATGTGCAGCCTCTGGGTTCAAATTTGAGGCCGAACGCTCAAGATGAAACCAACAATCAAAGGATGCCATTTTGTGTCTGCTCAAGGATTTATAATAGTAAGTTTCTTTCGGCTTGTCCCTTTCGGGGTCGCCACAGCGTGTCATCTCAGATGAACGCACATATGTTTGGCACAATTTTTACACCGGATGCCCTTCCTGGCCCCAGTGGGATATGAATGTTCTAAGCTTTTCTACAAACTAGATGAAATGAATTGCAGTGAACCCCGTTTAATCGCTGGGTATATGTTCCAAACCCAGCTACTCTTGCAGGTAAAAATCTACCATAAAAACCGTATTAAAAATACTTAAAAAAAAAAAAAAAAAAAAAAAAAAAGTTAACCCCTCCCGCACGCTTGAAAATACACTTATAACGTTATAGATATACAGTACAGTATTTCATCATCTAATAATATTTTGCATGTATACATTTTTTTTTTTTAAGTAGGAGTAAGCCCTAAGGCCCGCCTTCCCAAAGTATATTTGAGCTTTATCCATCCATCCATTTTCTTTGCTAATTATCCTCACGAGGGTCACGGGGAGTGGTGGAGCGTACCCCAGCTGTCAACGGGCAGGAGGCGGGGTACACCCTGAACTGGTCGCCAGCTAATCACAGGGCACATGGAGAGAAACAGCCGTACTCACAATCACACCTACGGTCAATTTAGGGTGTCCAATTCATGCATGTTTTTGGGATGTGGGAGGAAGTCGGAGTTCCCGGCGAAAACCCACGCTGGGACGGGGAGAACATACAAATTCCACACAAGCGGGGGCCCGGGATCGGACCCGCGTCCTCAGAACTGTGAAGCCAACGAGTTTTTATCCTTTCCTAAATGGTCAGGATCTCCATTTCTTCTTCTTGGGGGAAAAAAAAAAAAAAAATTTCCAGATAAGAGATACAGCATGTCCTGTTTTGTCATTAGCGTAATTTGATAGCAGCTTGTTGTTTTAAGCACACAAAACAGCAGCTGTTGCACAATTTGCGGCGACATAAGGGGTTCGCTTATTCTGTAATCGCTTTATTGTGTCTTCCGACATCTTCATGGGACGATTTTGTCACACTCACAGATGCCTAACGGCTTCTAAAATGCAGCGTGATGTTCAAATCATGTCCCCACTGATACATGATACGGTGTGGAATTACAAAAAGTCTACACACCCCTGTTCATATACTAGGTTTTTGTGATCTAAAAAAATGAGACCACAGATTTTTTACTCCAAAATCAACTATGACGTACAACTACATTTTTTTTTTTTTGGAAAGGGCAGAAAATAATTAACAATTGACATAATATGGTTGCACAAGTGTGCACACCCTCTTGTAACTGATCATGGATTCGACTGTGTTCAGACTCATATAAAACGGGCATCAGCAGTTCAAGCAACAACAAAGCTTTCGTCGCTTCGATAAAACAAGGCTAAATTCTTCTCCGGCCTCACTCTCCTCCTTCCCATCCCGCATGTGTTCTCCTTTCTTCGAGGCTCAGTCGACCTGCACGCTCTCCAAATATGGGCCAGCCCCTCCGTAGGTAAAATATTCAATTTCCACGACGTCATTTATGACCACCACCGAGGGATCCAGAGCGTGAATGTTTCGGATCGTCACTTAATACACTCAACAACTCAAAACATAAATACAGTATTGAAAAATCTAGCAAGATATGTTAGAAGCTATTGGCTTAATCAGCATTCTGTCACTTACTCTTGTTGTGGCATGGGTGAAAATTACTTTTTTTTTTTTCAAATTGTTCCAGAATATAGCTTTCAAGTATCTCTGATTAACCCCAATTAAAATTCAGATGTTGTCGTACATTTCCTCACATTTTATTTTGATTTTTAGCAGAGACCTGAATGCTTTATGATTACACTGACTGATATTTGGAATTATTAGAGGTTATAAAAGGGTGTGGACATTTGTGCAACCACACGTTCGCTACAGTTACCCTCTTGGGAAAAAAAAGATCCCCCCACCACCTTGTCCCAATGGAATTGTACATGTTATACAATCACATTAATGGTGTAAAATCTGATGGGGTATTTATCTTGGTCCTTTTTTTATTTTCAAATCACACATAAAAATTGCATTTGAACAGGGGTGTGTAAACATTTGGAATCCATTATATGAATAAAAAGTGTAGTGAGTCTATCGCTGCAGACCTGAGGTTGTGTTTTTTTTTGTTTTGTTTTTATTACAGGCCCACCCACTACTAGACATGGTGGCGACGGAAATGCGACCCTCCCGATATTAAATCCATCAGGCTCCTCTGTGATTTCAGTTCAGAGCTGGAGGCACAACAACAACAAAAAAGGACTGAATCACAGCAGCTTTACGTGAAACACAATACGCAAACTCCCAGCTGCTGCCTGCGAGCCGCAAACGCCACCAAATATTTCACCGACGATCGTTCTGAGTGATAAAGGCTAAAAACGGGCGCTCGCCTTTCAATATGATGCCTTTGAATCCCAGTACGCATCAAAACGCACACGTTTTAATGATTGAATGATATATTAGTCACCCTCCCACCCCCATTTCCTAGCACCGCTTTCAAACGCTCATGTTTTGTAAATGTAAGAACGAAGGCAGGTTATATGATTACTGTATTCATTATTTGATGATATTTAGAATCTGAACCGGTGCTGGTGTGAATGTGAGTGCGAATGGCTGCGTCTGCCCTGCGATTGACTGGCGACCTGTTCAGGGTCTAGTCTGCTTGTCGCCCAAAGTCAGCTGGGAATAGGCTCCAGCGCCCCACGACCCCAACCAGGATAAGCGGTGTTGGAAAAGGACGGATGGAATTGTCTGAACAGCCCATTGGTCGACATCTGTGATTTTAAATTTGCTAAAATTAATAAATAAATTTGACCTAATTTTAATCAATAGCCTATACACTAAGATTCTTTTAAAAAAAGTACAATTTTTTTTGTTTGTTTAAAATCACAAAAAATGTCTCATTAAGTAATTTGTTTAAAAAAAAAATAGACTAAACAAATCGGCAATAGGGAAAGACATTTGACTACTAAATGTCCTCGATCACATACTTTTACTTAAAAATTGGACGACTATTCAACATTTTTTTTTATTCAAGGGTCTCCATTTTTTTAATTACCAAGTTTTTTTTTTTATTTGACTGTTTTCCATCCATAAAAGGCGCTATAAAAACTTAACCTATTATTTAGGTCTGGAAAAATATTAGTTTGTTAGTAAGACATTTCAAAAATACATTTCAGATGGTAAAATACTTCATTTTGTGATATTGCAAGAATATTTTTTTCATATCAGTTTGAATTAAAACTAATATCAGTTTTAATTAAAATTATAAAAAAATAAATAAAATAATAAATAAAATAGCACTAAAATATGTTCTTGTTTGGAATGGAAACTAAGTGACATTGACTCAACAGCGCCTCCGCAGGGCAAGCGGAGTATCGTGCATAATTTTGCCTCCATTGCCCAGTTTTTTTTTTTTGGTCCCTCTTTTTGATTTAAAATTAAAGTAAATTTTACTTTTAAATAAAATTGACTTCATAAAAGGAATTGATCAAATATGACAAAATCCAAATAAACATAAGCTTCAGAACCACCCCCAAAGAATTCACATTTTCTAGGCTCCAAAATATTGAAAATATCCAGTATTTATACATTTCCAACAGTTCACAAGTGTTTAAGGCTATATGAGAAAATTATTCCTTCATACGTAAAAAAAAAAAAAATCGATTTTCATTTCATTTCATAGTCAAGTGAAATGTGTTTTTGAGATGAAATAATGTGGCGTGTGGGTCTGCGCGTATGGGTGGGGTCGTCTGTGCAGCTGCTCCTCATTTACTCCTACTAGAAAAGGTCGGACTTCAAGATTCACCCGAATAAAGTGCTTATTCGGCATTTCCTGTATAGCCCAAAAGAGTGCGTGTGTGTGTACATTACAACAACCAGTCGTTCCTGTTTAGCTCGTCATTGTGATGTCTGCCTCCCTACTTCCCTGCATGCAGAATTTTCTCAAATTCTCACTCTTGTGCTGATCAACCACAATCAGTACCCTCCCCTCCCAAAAAAAAAAAAAAAAAAACACCCACCACGCCACGCACTCCCTCCCCCACTGCATAACTACCGTTCCTTCTCCACGCTAACCCCCACCGTCCCTCCACGAGCCATCGCTCTGCAGACAAGCTGCAGCAGGCACAGGATTAATTCATAAATTCATTTTGAAAAGTCACGGCCAGAAATCATTTGGTCGGAAAAAAAAAAAAAAACACGGAGCGGTGGTGACGTGGTAGTGTTGCAGCACCTCATTAGCCGCGGCTAAAAAGGAAGCCATACGTGACGAAGGCCCAATGGGAAAACTGCACACGCACACACGCACGCACACGCACACACACACACAAAACTCCTAGACCAAAACTCCCAGACCACAACAAAAGTCTCCGTCTTAACATGATATCAATCTCCCCCAATGTTGAAAGGCGAAGTCAATGGTGGACGGCAAATATGGATATGTGGTTGAAATTACAGATGCAAGAAAAAAAAAAGTATGTGGGAAGACTGCAGCGATATAATGGAATCTTAGAAAGCGGGTGAACAATAAAAAAAAAAAAAATCACAGGCAACTAATAGAGGAATAGGAATGGCAGCATAAACAAAAATACAAATCATCCACAGTCAAGCCAATATAAAAAGGATATTGCCAACGTAGGCGTCATTTTTTTTCGTATCAACAGTAGAAATGAATACCGTTGCTTACTACAAAACTGTGCTGATGAAAAATTTGCATCAAACAACAAAAAGGGAGTATCAAAAAAAAATGGGGAATGCTACAATATAAATAGGAAGATACGAAATAGGATCCATCCACTTTCTGAGTGACTTATCCTCACGAGGGTCACGTGAAGCCAATCGCCGGGCGCATGGAGAGAGACTAACAACCAATCGCACTCACAATCACACCAAGGAGAAATTAAGTCTCCAATTAATGTTGCGTGTTTTTGGGACGTGGGAGGAAACCGGAGTGCCCGGAGAAAACCCACGCAGAAACGGGGAAAACATGCAAACCGGGATTTGAACCCAGATCCTCAGAACTGTGAGGCCAACACTTGACAGCTGATCCAGCGTGCCGCCAGAAACAGGATATGTTAATATATTAAATTCATGGAGGGCTACACGCAGCAAGTCATTTTCATAAACATTTACATAACAAATGGGATGACATGATGACACGCTGTGGCGACCCCGAAAGGGACAAGCCGAAAGAAATCTCAATCTCAATTCAGGGTGGCACGTTGGCGCAGCTGGTAAAGTGTTGGCCTGAGGACCCGGGTTCAATCCCGGCTCCAGCTGTGTGGCGTTTACATGTTCTCCCCGTGTCTGCGTGGGTTTTGCCTGGGTACTCTGGTTTCCTCCCAGATCCCAAAAACATGCATGAATTGGACACTCTAAATTGCCCGTAGGTGTGATTGTGAGTGCGGCTGTTTGTCTCTATGTGGCCAGGGATTGGCTGGCGACCAGTTCAGAGTGTAACCCGCCGCCTGCCCGTTGACAGCTGGGATAGGCTCCCCCCGTGACCCTCGTGAGGATAAGCAGTTAAGAAAATGGATGGATAGCTCAATACATGACAAGAAAAACATGAACTAAACACGATTATATTGTTAAAAACGATTATGAATTTGAAGATAGAGCACTAAAAACGTTAAATTTGATTAGAACACTGTGGGACAACAAGGATTTAAAAAAAAAAAAAACACAAAATTAGTCATGAATATGAAAAAAGCCGTTTCAAAATGTAATGTTTGTTAACGTGCTTGTTGGTTATATGAAAGAAGCTAGCAAATGTCTTTGTCACCACATAGATAACATAACAATAGAAAAATAAATCCAACATTGTGTTATCTTGACAAATTTTGCTGCTTTTTGTTGGTCTTTGTCACCATGAATCTGAACAGAGCTACAAACATTCCATTTTTCGCAAAGGGCAAAACAATGCACAAATTAATACAACATTGCGTCGCTTGACAAAAATGTACAGCCGCTTGCTGCCAGTTGTCGTCGTTAGTATGGAAGACCCGAAATAAATACAACCAACCGTTTAAACTACAAATAGGTCATATTAGTCATATGTACATATTCGACATTGTGCTATCTTGACAAATTGTACTGCTTTTTGTCGTTATTTGGATGAAAGAAACTAAATGAATGAACCTGCGCTGAGATACAAATGTACAAATTCAGCGTTGTGTTGTCTTGACAAACTGCAGTAATCCAGCGCTACGGAGCAGTTTGGTGAATACACAGATTTTTCTTTTAAACGTGGGGGGAAGATGGGTCGAAATATGTTTACAATGTGTTAAAAAGTGTCTACGTTTCAATGTGGCTACAGCATGTGGGACAAGTCATCTGAGGTTGAAACTATAAAACAAATTGTTAGGCTGAGAGCATCACTGACTGTCATTTTTAAAGTCGTTACCAAAACAAAAAACAAAAAAAGCGCAAATATGGCTGGTAGAAATTGTGTTTTGTCGTGTTTTCTGATAACTTTCCAAAATTAGTGAGGAAACTGCGCTGCTGGGCTAATTAAATGTTTTAATGTGTTTATTCCATCACGATTATGCATTTTCTATATAATTCATGCATCCAAAATATGTTTTCCACTCAGTATGCAGTGTGTTTTAAAAGGATTAAACATTTAAAATATGCGCAAAGTGTATTTGAAGTCACAAACTACAGGAACATTTTTTTTTAATAGTCTCTATGTTGCAGATTTTGTTGATGGTATTTTTAATTTGCTGCCAAAATATTAATAAAAAATGAAATGCGTACATAGTATCGTTACGTTGTGCTTAACTTTTAAATTTAAAAACCACTTTCAGTAGTCTTGTTTTCAAACTTTTAGGTACAATTTTATCTCCATTTTAGTATAACACTTCGTATTCCCATATTTGAGTGTGGTATTAATCATCAAACTGTGCATAATGTTACATTTTGAGCCATTATCAGTCCGAAAGAGCAGGAAACAAAGAGAGAACAAAACCTTGCTTCAAGTTTGGAGCCACCAGCACACCAGAATCTACGTTCTACTTGTATTTAACTTAATTACAGCGAGATCATGTGATGAATAGCAACAAGAGAATATGATCAACATACTATTATCCATAACAAGGATTTCATGCACAAGTCTCCAATCTTTCTGGACTCCCCCCTCCCTCTTCCAGGGCCTGAGGGGAGGTGGCTAAAGAAGAACAGTGCTCAACTCAACCTAGTGGTGGAAATGAGGCAGGAAAATAAAACCCACATAATATAATCTGAGGCCAGTCTCAAAATGTGAACACACACACACCCAGTTTGAGATGGAAACCCTTAATCTCTTTGCGTCAGTGCTCGTGATATTTTCTGGGAAATAAAAATGAAGGCACATTTCTGTTGATAATTTTGAGGACGCTCCCATTGGATATTAATATTAGCATTCTCTATAAAATATAAATAAAATCTACGGGGGGGGGGTGTATATTGACCTTGGCTATATCCTGTTATTCAACACCATAAGGAAGGAAAACTCCAGACATTTTTTTTAAACTAAACATTAGACAATAGCATTATATGTGTTTATGGAATATTTATGATGAAATAAACTGATTGTACGAGCTCTATGTGTGGATTTTAAGTGTAACAAACAAAAAGTCAACACATTTCTTCGTCAATATTAACATTCCTCAAACTGTGGTAATTACAGACGAGAGGGGAGGAAAAAATGTCTGAGCTTGATAAAAATATCATTACACTCACTGTTTACCGCCAAGGAAACAGACCAACCTCGCCCCGGTCGAACTATTCCAACAATTTTAAATACAAAAATAATATCGAGTTTATTTTTAAATTATAACGCCAGCTAGCATGCGGCTAGGTTAAACAAGCTAGCTGGCTAGGCTAAAAAAAAAAAAAAAAAAAAGAGGAGGAGGCTCGCTTTAAAAGTTTCCATTTTTTTTCCTTATATTTTTTAACGATAAATGTTATTTTATTTCGGTGAGCTGTGTTTCACCGTGGGTGGGTGGGAGCCTGGTCGCTTAGCCTAGTCAGCCGGGGGGACGACTAATGTCGACACAACCACACAAAGAAATTAATCATTAAACACGACGGGAAATATCAAAAAATTATTTCAGGCAGATTTTCGACATGCTGCCGTTGGGAGGTGGTGGGGGAGCAGTCTGTCTGCAGTTTGGTGTCACGGTCGAACGCTTAAAGGGGAAGAAAAATAACAAATAACACATTATTATAATCATAATGCCACGTTTGAGGTGGGGGGAGCAGTTGTAATAAAAGTTGGAATTGTGAGTCACAGCAACTCTGAGTGTGTGTGTGTGTGGGGGGGCGATATGGTCAATGCGATATGGTCAAACTAAATGAAATAAAACTCCCCAAACTGAGGCCTCATTTATCGACGGTTAATTTCATCAAGGCGGCGAGCAATAAAAAAAACGCCAGGTAACACATATAAGTGCATTTATAACCAAAAATATATATTCATTTTTTTTATTTATTATTATTTTTTTTTTTACCTGTATTGCATTGTGCTCCATTGCAGTCCTGCCTGCATTCCCTCTGTGAGGCCCCTCTCCGGTTACACACCGCCGGGACTCGCCGTCACACAAACAAACGCACCACCACCAGCAAACCAGTGAGCGAGAAAGAAAGCAAAAAAAAAAAAAAAAAAATCTTTTTTTTTTTCTTTCAAGATTTAAATAGCGTAGGATCTAGGATCTAGGTGTGGCCAAAGTTTGCGAACTTCAAATGTTAAATACCGAAAGAAAAAAAAATATTTCCTCTACGGATGAGCGAGCTATTCGATAATAAATCCGCCTCGGTTGGAGTTCAAAAGGAAACATGGAAGAAATTCAATGGAGTGTCCCAGTATGGGAACCATACGGGCAGCCGCGTGGGTAATATTGTCGCGTTGCATTTGGAAATTAAAAACAGCAACAACAAAAAAATAAAAAAAAAAAATAGTTGAGCTGATCCCAGAGCAGCCTCTCTCTCCCTCTCGCTCGCTCTCTTTTTGTGTGCGTGTGTGTGTGTCTGTTTCAGTTATGTGTGTTCGACAAGTGCGCATGCGCGAGGCTGAACGCATGGCGATGATTTCCAGTGGTCGTAAAGCTTGAAAGCCTGCAAGGAAAAAGAAGAAAAAAAAGAGGAGAGGCTGAATATTTATATGAAAGAAAATGTTGTCGTGGAGTGATATGGGGATCGAATTATTTTGATTATAAAAATAATATATATAAATATCATGATCATTTATAATATGTGGTAGTCTTCAGCACTGTATGAGTGGAGTTTGGTGGGGGTTGAGCGTTGAATGGAGGCTGCAATGACAGAATCCATTGTTCATGTGTCTGGAAATATGCAGCCTGCCATTTTCTGACAGCCAGATGATGAAAATGAAGGTGAATGGCAACACCACGCGCAAACATTTTTTTTTCTTTTGGGAAAGTTAAGTAATGCTAGGATGCCATCCAAAGTCAGGCGAGATTCATTAGTTTTATAAGGACTGGGGGGAAAAAAGGAAAAAAAAACTTTCTCCACCAGGCTTTTTTTAAATTTATATATATATATATTTTTTTTTAGGAGGACTCAACTATTTCGAAAAGAATTTAAACATCTTTGTGTTGCCTTCATGACAGAAAAAAATACGGATTTTAGATGAAAATTGTACATTTTATCAGAATAAAGTCATATGTTTTTGAGGGGGGAAATTTTGGTGTTTTTGAAGACATTCATTTTTCAAGAAAAAAAAATTGAAAGAAAAACTTGTTTGCTTTTGAGGCGAAATGCCGTAAAATAAATTGTAACTTTATGGGAATTAGTAGCAGACAGGTTTTCTATCTTTCTATCTTACAAAACAGTTTTTCAAACTGGATGATTTTGATATGAAAGTTAGTTATTTTTTTACAAAAACATAAATTTCAAAGATATTTTGGGGATTAAATTTTGTAGTTAAAAAAAAGTATGGTGTGCAATATATTAACATACCAGAAGGGGGCAGCATCTCATTAGAGAATTGGGTCAACTGCATTCAGGAAGTCGAAGGCTTTGAAATCTAAACCCCATACTCAAAGAGTGTAATTATACATCCATCCACCCATTTTCTGAGCCGCTTATCCTCACGACGTCCCCAGCTGTCATCGGGCAGGAGGCGGGGTGTTAACTCCACACAGGTGAGGCCGGGACCTAAACCCTCGTCCTCAGAACTGTGAGGCCAAAGCTCCAACCAGTTCCTCCACCATGCCGCCATTAACATTTTGAATTTTTAAAAATAAATGTAGTCTTATGTTCAAAATATGTATTGTAACATTATGACGTTAAGCTATAAAAAATATGGAATTTTATTCTTGCACATGGATGAAAACAAATATACGCGACTTGTTTACTATAATTATTTATTTCATCTTGAAAATATAAAACAGGTACAAGTGAAATGATATATTTTTCCTCCAAAATATATAGACTTGTTTTTAATATAAATCCACATTTACACGTTGAAAATATACAGCTTCCCCCCCCCCCACCCTCCAAAATACAGGCCTTTCATTTCATGTCAGTGGTGCAAGTGGCGTTCGGGGCTGCTGCGGGTGTCGGGAGAGCCCAAAAATACATAATTTTTCAGCAGGATACACACGCGTGCAAATATTTGCACTAAACAAAACTAAGAACGAAACACAAAGGTGATGTTTCATTTTTCTAATAAACTGTGACTTTCGGCAAACAGGTCAACAATCCATAAGAAACACCGCGTAGGCCAGTGGAGCTTTCATCTTTGAGAGACAAAAATGCATTTCATGATATCATAAATGCATCAAGTGTTACTATGACAGAATAAACCATTTGAGTGTTTCACTACATATATGGAATTGAAGAAGACAAAAAAAAAAAGACAACTGACACTGTGTTGGTGGCTGGATTTCAAAAAGGTACAATCAGTATTTCTTTGGCACCAAGGAACTATGCTGAAGTGAAATGAGCTTGATTTAGAGTCTAAATACATTTTTGTCGCGGGCCACGTTATAGTTCCGTTTTCCCTCAGAGGGCCGTTATGAATGTGAAACCATAAAAATCGTTTACCGCCTCATCATATTGACGCGTGAGATTAATGAATTACTTTTTGGACTCAGAAACCAAAGGGTGATGGGTTTTTCAGCTATTCTTGATGTTCAGTAACATAAAAACACTTGGAATACCGCAACGTCATCATTCATAATATGACAATTTGAAATTTTGGGAAAGATTAGAATAAGAATCACAGGAGTTGACATCTTTGATTTGCCTTCGGGGGCCACATGAAATCACGCGGTGGGCCGGATCTGGCCCCCGGGCCTTGAGTTTGACACCTGTGATTTAGACAAATGTATTTGGAGGTTAAACCACCACCACCACCACACCCCCAAAAAAAGTTTACATTGGCCTGTAGATGGCACAAGATGGTAGCAAATCACTACTTTTTTTTTTTTTTTTAGACAGTGCTGTGGCATAACTAAATCAAGCTTCTCACGTGAAAAATAGTTCACTGGCACCAAGATGGAACCAAAGGAATACATTTATATTACACTTGGGATAGCCCCCCCCCACCGCACCCCCCCAAAAAATAAAGTCTACGAACCCCAGATTTAGATGTCTCACCATCAGTTTAGATTTTGCAATTCCATAATCACTTCATAACACCAGCGCCAAGGCCAATTTGCCAAGGCAGCTTAGCCCGTGCGCGCATTCCAAATCATTATTTTTTTTATTCAAATCAGCTGACTGCGAACGCAATAAATAGGAGTGAATTGAGTACGGGAATCTTCAATCTAGAGGACAAATATTATTTGTCACGCAAAAAAGCTTGTTTGAGAAACGGGCCGCTGCATGCGGAAAGTACAAAGTAAAGTGCACTTCTTTTTTTCTGCATTTTGATGACAAACAAAAAAATGTACACTGTGGAGTAGGGTTAACAAAATATAGAAAAATCAACAGGGCTATCAATACTTCCATGATGCACTGAACAGTCGTGATTTCTTTCACATTTTTCATAAATTAGCAAAATAACGCCCTCGTATTTGCTGATGCTATTTGGCTTTGTGGCGCCTCAGTAAACATGAGAAATGCCAATTAAAACCTTCCGAGCAATCCCGAGTTTGATAACATTTTTTTTGTCAAGTGGCCGGAAATCAGGTCGTATGAATTTCTTGAGCTTATCTACATCACTAGCGAAGCGCTCCATCCCCGCTCCTGGGCTGACGCTCTCGCAAGTGGGTCTTCCACACAAAGGCGACCAATCAGAGGGAAGGGGTGCAGTCTTAGCCAAATATGGACAAAGTGGATCCAAAACTGAGTCAAACAATTGTCACAGGGGCCTTTTCTGGATACTCAATATGACAAAACGGAGGAGTTTTTTGGACTCGATGTTAGAGAGTCACTCTATCGGGGTGTAAATAATCAAAATCTGTAACCTTTAATCAGAGTGTGGAAAACGTTAAGGCGCTGTGAATAAATTACATGTGAATCTGGAAAGTATGCACAGCACGTTTAGAATTTTGAAAGGGTTGGGGGGATATGAACGGAACCCATTTTAGGTCGTAATATGCAACTGTAAATGTGAGAAAAGGTCATCAAATAAACTGAGCGACGTGTGTTCTTGTCAGGGCTCCCCCCCCTTACTGGTCTTCGTCATCGCTATCCTCGCCTTCGCTCTCCTCCAGCAGGCGGGACTGGCGGGCCAGCCGCTGCGCCACGGCCGTCACCATGGCGGCGCCTTTGCCGCTGCCGTCCTCCGAGAGCAGGTAGGCGACGTCGCACTCGGGGGCCAGCAGCCGCACCGTGGCCTGGAGTTCGGCACTGAAGCTGCATGGAAAAAATACCGCATTTGCAAAATACATTTTTATTTGTTCAAACTGTTCAAAAAAACAACAACACGTATTTATTTGTGAAAAATGGACAGCTGATAAGATTGAATTCTTTGGTGCAATTTCCCACACGGAATCGGCGTCTTACTTGGGGTGTTTCCGGTACACCGAGCCGTCCACCCCCACCGTGGTTTTTAGGCGGTCCAGGCCGCGCCCGACCCGAATGCGGGTGATGAGGGTGGCCAGGGCGGCGGCGCACAGGCGAGCGGAGCGTGACGACACCGTGTCGCAGACCATGCGCACCACGCGCACGTCCACCGGGTCAAAGGTCAGGCCCATGTTGCTCAGGATTTTCCTGCCGTTCTCCAGGCCGACGGCCTCCCTACAAGGGAGGAAATACAACGCGGTTGTCCAAAGTAAAATCCTCGTCCAAATATTTCACTCAAGTACATGCTTGCTATGACTATAATACCTTATGACAGTCAGTCTCTTAGATCATTTTCATCATCATTTTATTCATATGAAAATGTTTTTTGGAGAATAAGGTTGCAAATAGGAATGGGGAAAAAATTCTTTGGAGATTTGAAAAAAAAAAGCTTCTCCATAAAAATAAAACAACTGCTTTTAATTACTTAATAAAAAAATGTTTAAGTTAGAAATCATACAAGTGACAAATCCTGAAAATGCGCTTTATAGCTGGAAACAAAAATACAAATGGAGGTTCTTGAAAATACACTTTTAATGAGGAATGTGCATTTTAATTATTTTGAAAAATAAGTGTTTGAACAATTAATGAAAGGAAACACGTTTTCAGTTACTTTGGAAAATAACCTCTTAATTATTTTTAAATATTTGTTGATCAAGACGAAATATTGTTTAGACATAAGGTACAGAGTTTGAAGAGTAACCCTGTGAATTGAAAAATATATAAATTGCAAAAAATGGATTCAGACTTTGAGTTTGTATAACTGTTTAAGTTTTTCTGTAAAAACAAAGCTTTTTGATCAAATCAAGATCACAACTGCTTTACAAATTGAAAGAAGGCTTTTAGGAAAAACAATAGATTTTAAATAAAAATGTAAAAAAATTGTTTAATATGAACCCAAAACTTTTTTAAAATAATCTTACGAATTGAAAACAACTGGAAAAAAATCATTTAAATGACTTTGATGAATAAACTACATTTCTTAAAAAAGTTTAATTTTGAAATGACACCGTTTCAATTATAATTATTTTCCGCAGTTTTGAAAATGATGGCGAGAAAAGTACACGAAAGCACTTTTTGATTAAATCATACACGTTTAAAAGTTCTTAATAATTTATCTATTTAAATAAAACACACACCAAAAACATGCTATTTGTAATTTTGGAAAGTGAGCTTGAAAGAGAAGTTTTACATTACATTACAATGTCTCTTTTTTTTTGTGCACAGCTTTAAAATGACCACCAGAAGGAAGCAAAATTCAACAGTGTCAGACAGCATGCCATAAAACTCTGTATTGTCATTTGTATCGAAATGAAAATACTATCCTATTATTGATCAAGTGTTGTGTGACGAATCGAGGATGAGTATCTAATTACAGATGATGCATATACATTTGCGATGTGGAAAAAAAAACACTCACTCTTCAATATGAGAGATGTACTTGGTCTGAAATCCGTCCGGCGACAGCAACGTCTCAGACGCCCGGCCCTTGAACAGCAGCCCGTCATTTGTCATCCTCACCAGCAGGAGGCGCACGATCTCACCCAGATACATGCCACTGATCATCTTCTCGAAGCTGCGCGAGAAGAAGTCAGGTCTCGAAACCTGAACTTGCTTCAAAAGAATTCTTTATGGCTAAATTCAATACATGCATATGACTTATGTAAACGCAAACATAACCTAAACATGGGCTACGGTCATCTTTTGTGGCTCTTCAGTGACATCTTGTGTTAAAAAAAAAAGACATTGTAGTCACAGGCCCCTTTCCTAGTCACACTTTTACCCGTTTTGCAGAATGCTCAAGTAACGCATATTTTCAGAAAAACGCCACATCACTGTCAGACGTACGTACGTGTGGATGCCGGGGTTGATGGAGGTCTTGTCCACTGTGACGTCGAACTCGGTCCGGATGTCGTTGAGCGAGCCGTTGTCGCCGAAGCCGCCCCACTCGGTGTTGATGCACATGCGTCCGAGGTCGCTCTCCACGCGCTTCACGTTCTTCATCTCCTCCATGTAGCACGCGTTGGTACCCGTGCCTGCGCCAACGGAGACAGAAGGGCAGTCGGTCACGTAAGGGCGGAGTGCGTCGTTGCGCGTGCTGCGACGCGTGTTCACCGATGATCATGCCGATCTCGCAGCTTTGGTCCCTGTAGCCGCAACTCATCATGGTGCCCACCGTGTCGTTGACCATGGCGATGGAGCCGACGTCGTAATCCTGGTGCGTCACGGTCGAGTCGGGACTCGTGGGTAGTTTCGATACGTAGCGGTGAGCGATGAATGCAACTCACCCCTCGCCTGTGAATGGCCTCTCGCAGGAGCTTCACCACATCTTGTCCCTCCACTCCGGAGCACTGGAAGCCTTTAGTCCAGCGGATCAAGATGCTCTGCGGTGGACGCAAAGTGACAGTGTCATTTTAAAAAAAATGCATTGAAAATAAATAAAGCTTCATAAATAAATCTATCTTAGGATAAATGATTTTTCAAAAATTTTATTTTTATATAAGTAATTGTTTTTTTTTTTACACCAAATTAATTTATTTATTAAAAACCTTTTTTTTCCCCCTATATTTAATCTAAAAGTTCATTTTCAAATTTGTTATTAAAAGTACATCTTTCAAAATAAGTCTTCAAAATTAAAAAGTTGTTTACATTTTTGAAATTATTTGTACTTAAAAAAAGTACTGTAAAGTTATTTTTTTACATTTTTAAAACCTTCATAAAAATGGTTATTTTCCCAGGCAAAGGCTTAGTGTTTATTCTAACAAATATTTTTCAACAATCTTATTTTCAAAAGCAAATGTCTTTCAATTTAATCAATTTAACAATACATTTTCATATATTTTTTTATTTAAAAACTTAAATTTTCCTCATTTAAATAACTGAAAAATTTATTTTTTAAGCAATTATAAAGCTTATTATCTGTATTTTGATATCATTTACTTTCTGTATCTATATTTAAACACTTTTTTAAACAATCTCAAAATAATTACAAATAATTTTCCTCTTCTCCAACGTTAAAAAGCTGTATTTACGTATTTATTTTTCTTTTTAATTTAATTAAATCCATTCATTCTAGAGGTCATTTAAAAAATAATTTAAAATGCGTCAAAAGCAATTCTTAAGATCATGAAAATAATAAATATTGTGCTATTATAATTTTGTTTATATCTTGTAAGATTATTTTCAATGTAACGAAAAAGCCTTTTCCATTTGTATTTTTCTTTTTTCATTTCAAAGCTGAAGAAATGTATTTTTCAAAACAGCTATCATTTCTTATTTCCACATCGTTCACCATGTGTGTCGTGTTGATGGCGTGTGTGCGTGTGTGACCTTGTCAATTTCCTTCTGATGGCACGGGAAGGAGAAGGTGAAGCCCAGTGGAAGAATTTTCCCCTGCAGATTCTGCGACTTGATAAATTCCCCCAGACAGGCGGCGATGTGGTCGAACAACTGAAAAGAAACGGCTGGCGTTGAATGTACAACGGCCAACAAAAAACCCATCGGGTACACCCGCTACATCTGAATCTCCTTCATCTAAATTAGATAAATAATGGGATATGAGAATTTATTCCAAATTCAAAGCATATATAGGTTAGAAAGATCTTGTGCAGTTGTATACGTATCATGTCATTATCCAAGCCGCTTATCCTCAAAAGGGCTGCGGGAAAGCTGGAGATAATCCCAGCTAGCTTTGGGCTAAAGGTGGACTACACCCTGAACTGGTCGCTAGTGAGTCGCAGGGCAGATATCGACACCATCACTGAGCGGGAATCGATCGCACGCTGCCCAGACCAAAGGCGGGCGGGCGTATGTACCACTACACCATCAGTGACTTTGTAGTATACTTCCAAAGCATATTATTATTATTATTATGATAAGGATTATAATGGTTGTCATTATGAGCACCTTTTCTCCGGTCCCCAGCATCATCTCTTGCGGGATGGCGCAGATCTGACTGTCCATCTTCACCATCCTCTGCTCTTCCTCCAGCACTCGCACGTGGAGCACCCGGAAGTTGGTCCCGCCGAGGTCCAGAGCCAGGAAGTCGCCTTTTTCTGCGGGGAGCATCAAATTTGTTGGTGGAAGGGTAAAAAAATAAAACATTGAACACTGAACCGGGAACCGCGGTCGTCGAGTTTACCCGTCCCGTCCGGCGTGGCCGTGACGAAGGTGGGCAGCATCTGGACGGCGGCTCTGTGGTGCGAGTGTTTGCCCAGGCCTCGCCTCAGGTCGCGCTCCAGTCGAGCGGAAACTTGCTGGAGGACCTCCAGGGACAGCGTGAACGGCTTCAGGTAGGTTTGAACCTGCAGTGGGAGGAAAAGGAGAACCTTGACGAAAATGTAATTAAATTAAAAACTGACCTCTCTCTAGTTGTCGGCAATGAATCAAACAATACTCAGGCCGGTAGAAAAGCCGAATAAACTTATGTAAATATGTCTCTCTACAGTATCGACATTATGTTGACATGACGTTATCAAATAATTATCAATAATTATTATTACAGTATAATTACTAAATGGACTATATATACGTAAGCGCAGTTAGTACGTACTAAATGTGCCAGTGCGCTAAAAATGTTGGCATGTGGAGGAGGCGTCATTTTGACAGGAAATCGCAGGGACTAACAATCATCTGGGGACGACAACAATTCCCGTTTTCCTGTTTCCCTTGAAACTTTTGAAAGACGCCCACAATTAAACTGCAATCAAGCACGGATGGGCACAGAAGCCAAGAGAGGGTACGGAATTCAAAACTGTCTTCAAATGTCAAGTTTTATAGCACAAAAATAAGGGGTTTGCATGTTCTCCCGGTGCCTGCGTGGGTTTTCTCCGGGCACTCCGGTTTCCTCCCACATCCCAAAAACATTCAACATTAATTGGACACTCTAAATTGCCCCAAGGTGTGATTATGACTGCGGGTGTTTGTCTTTATGTGCCCTGCGATTGGCTGGCAACCAGTGCAGGGTGTACCCCGCTTCCTGCCCATTGACAGCTGGGATAGGCTCCAGCACTCCCCGCGACCCTCGTGAGCATAAGCGGCGAAGAAAATGGCTGGATGGAGGTAAAATGTGGAAAGAGTGAGAAGCCTTGTGAATAGTTTACGGTTGCACTGCAGATGTGGAAAGAACTACTCATTTGCCTTTTGCAATAAAAGCGCTGACAGAAACACACAGGACAGCAGAACATGTACAAGTACGGCATGCGTGCATCGCAACACAGGGCCAATTTCATCACATCCTGCGACTGTTGGCGAACTTCCTCGGCAGCGGCTTGCCACCGTCTCTCAGTGTCAAATGATCACGTCCTCGCCGCTCTTTTTTTTTTTTTTTTTTTTTAATCCTACAAGTAGGCTCTGTGCAACCGTGAAGCTAAACCGAGACAGTTTGTCGTCATTTCCCAGTAATTTTCCAAGGGGCATGTCAGCTCACGCCTCATTTCGCAATTTGGGATCTGGTTCTAATCTGGTCTCCCGCTCTCTGCGAGACCTGTCGTTACATGACTTCATTCCTCCATCGTGACTCCGAAGCCGTTAAAAAAGACAAAAAAATAAAGCCATGAGAAGACCGGCAGACTTTATGGAGGTTAGATTGGGTGATGTGCTTCAAAAACAACAACAAAATCAAATTATCAATTCATCCATTTTCGTAGCCGCTTATCCTCACGAGGGTCGCAGGGAGTGCTGGAGCCTATCTCAGCTGTCAACGGGCAGGAAGTGGGGTACACCCTTAACTGGTTGCCAGCCAATTGCAGGGCACATCGAGACAAACACTCACACTCACAATCACACCTAGGGGCACTTTAGAGTCTCCAATGAATCCAGCCATCCATTTTCTTTGCTGCTTATCCTCACGTGGGTCGCGAGGCGTGCTAGAGCCCATCCCGGCTGTCAACTGGTAGGAGCCAGGGTACACCCTGAATTAGTTGCCAGTCAATCGCAGGGCACATAAAGACAAACAGCCACAGTCACAATCACACCTATGGGGAATTTAGAGTGTCCAATTAATCCATCCATTTTCTTAGCTACTTATCCTCACAAGGGTCACGGGGCATGCTGGAACCTCTCCCAGCTGTCAACGGGCAGGAGGCAGGTTCCATTTTCTTAGCTGCTTATCCTCACAAGGGTCGCAGGAGTGCTGGAGCCTCTCCCAGCTGTCAATGGGGAGCAGGCGGCGTACACCCTGAACTGCTTCCCAGCCAATTGCAGGGCACATCGAGACAAACAGCCGCACTCACAATCACACCTACGGGCAATTTATGGTGTCCAATGAATGTTGCATGTTTTTGGGATGTGCGAGGAAACCGGAGTGCCCAGAGAAAAGCCACGCAGGAAAGGGGAGAACGTGCAAACTCCACACAGGTGGTTCCGGGATTGAACCCGGGACCTCAGAACTGCGACGCTTTCCAGCTGACCCACCGTGCCGCCGTAGTGGCATCATGCATTTGTTCAAATGGATTCCACATTTGTAAAATTCTTTTCTTAAATCACCTTGAGGCGCAAGAATGAGAGCACGTTTTACACACTATTTCTTCTCAGTGAACTCAGCCTTTTCTCATTCTGACTTTTGTCACCATGTCTACAGGAAGTGGAGCCCGGGCACGAAATCATGCACCTTACTGAGCGTGTCCAGAGGGATGCCGTCAACGTGGATGGTGCAGATGTCGCCGTTCATTTTTTTTTCTTGTCCTTACGTCCGCTATTTACCTGTACAGAGATTTTGACGTCATAAATACAAACAACACTGCCATTTTACATTAGTCCATCTATGGCGTTTTGCATCATATGTTAGCATTAAGCTATCAGACCTTCATTAAGATGTTTGGTTTACTTTTACTTCTATCCTTCCATTATCTGAGCCACTATGTTCAATTATTTTATGTGTTGATTTTATAGTAGAATTGGGAATGAGAAACAGCTCGATGCGAGCAAAACTGCATGACCAAGTCCTCATTTCCTCAAAGTGATGTTATAAAAATTCCCTCCCTTGCCTTGTCCCAAATGAGAGCAAGCACTGAGGAGTACTTTAAAAAGTCAATTTTTGTAGATTTAAGAGTGTAAAGCATGCGAGATAGGTAAAACTATAATAAAATGTTTGTTATACGGGCTCTCTACATCGCGGATTCAGCTCACGGATGGTACTAGAACATATCCCCTTGAATTAATGGTTAACTATGAATTACACCCAATAAACAAACAAAATACAATGAAAACATACCGCAAACATTGAAGCTGGAGGATATTTGTTTTTTTAGGTGTGGTTTACATTAAATTCTGGTCTTGCAGCCAAGGCCGCAAACATGACGGCGCTTTTTCCTCACCTGGCTCAAGAACACAACTCGCCGGAGTCCTCCGGGCACGACGTAATTCCCAAAACTATTTTCAATATCACGCAATTGAAGAAAATATAAGGGAAATTTGGATCGGACTTCAAAGGAGCAGTGAGAATGGCGAGAAGTCGAAGAACTACAGGGAGAATTCAAACGAGCCAACAGCAGTAGTCAGTCAGTCTGGAAAAACGAGTTTGAAAGCCTTAAAGATGTACATACATAAAAAGTTAAGAGCAGTATTCTGTATTTCTGCGTGAACACTAAAGCTCCGCTTGTCATCGAAAGAAAACTGTATTTTGCGGTGCTGTCATAAATGCTACATAACTTAAGTTAATGTGCAATTTGACCAGAAATTTCATAATGTAAGTCACTACATCAAGTGGCGTGGGGGAGGAGAATGTATAGGATGCTACTCACCTACTGTGTCCTCTCACAAACTGAGTGAGCTCAGCCATCAACTCCAAGGCAGAGGAAGCCGCTTGAACAAAAAGAAAAGAAAAAAAAAAGTAAAAAATAAAGAACTACAAGCAGCCACATGAAGGGGGCGGCATTAACTGGGTGTAACTGGGCATTGTGACACTGTGTCTGTGTGTGTGTGACTCAATACGTCACACACACACTTGGTCGGGAAACACAAAAGCTCCGACGTGATGAAATAACAAAAATCTTCATTAAAAGGGCGCTTATGTAATCTAACACGCGAGATGGAAAAACTTTCGTTGTTTTTGCGCTGACAGAAAACTTCAGCGTATTTCTCATTACTTAAAAGGCCCAATAAACTGACCCAAAAACGTCTTGTAAAGTTGCCACGGCACAGTGCAGACTGTTGTTAAGCAGTGTGCCAAATTTGAATGAATAATTTAAATCAATCCACATGTACACAAGGTAAAGCTCCCAAATCATGCAAACTGGATTCCGCCCTTCAGCCGCAGGACAGTGTGGGCGTGTTCAATGAGGGCCGGTTTTCAGCTGTCGATCAAGGGCGTACACATCTGTCGCTGTCTACTGAACAGGAAACTTTCCACGAGGAGCCGCTGTTATGTGGACGTTTTTGTTTTCTGGTCAGTATTCCCCCCACCCCCGGAACTCTGCCATGCATAACATTTACCCCAATCCTCTTGCTTGATCTTAACAGAGGTAGAGGAGGTGTGCGGTCCTTTAGACGTTCCTGTGAAGTCCTGGATAAGTCATCGCTGTGCACTTGGGGACGTTTTTTGAAGGTCAGCCGATCCTGGAAGACTTCACCGCTTTTCCATGTTTTCTCCATTCGTGGATAACGGCTATCACTATGGTTCGCTTGAGTCCTAAAATAGTTCTTACTATGGTTCGCTTGAGTCCTAAAATAGTTCTTACTATGGTTCACTTGAGTCCTAACCGCTTTAGAAATGGCTTTGTGACAATTTTAGGCTGATATCAAACTATTTCTCACCTGTTCTTGAATTTCTTTGTATCTTGACAGTTTTGTTGCAGATTTTGAGATCTTCTGGGCGACTTCATGTCAGACAAGTTCTATTCAAGTCATTTCTTGAACAGGTTTGGAGGTCATCAGGCTTGGATGTGGAGAGTGAAAACAGACTCAGCTTTCCCAACAAAAAAAAAATGTAATTATCCATATTTAACTCTTTATTTAACAAGGAAAGCTATTACTTTTTTCACCCATGCCGAGATTGCTTTGAAGGTGTTTTCCCTTCATAGAGTCAAAATTTAAAAACAACATTTTAGAGTTGTCGTCGTCTATTTATATTTGTCTGATAGTCTTATATGTTAAGGTGGGGGAAACTATAATCAATAATTCCCCGGCACTGTATGTTCAAGTCTAAATTCAAAGACATATTTGGGAAAATGTTAAATTACAATTTCTGTAAAACCAGATATCCAAGACATAATCGTTGCCGAACGAATCGTCAAGGTATAAATCCCTTCAATTGCAACATTAAATCTTTCAATATATTCTCCCACAAAAAGGACCCAAAAAATGGTTTGTCCATTGAAGCAATTAATTTATAATTCAATTAAATATAACAAATTAAATCCCCCAAAAGTTAAACATAAAAAAGACTAATGTTTACAAAAATCAAACATTTATTGAGGTGAACAAAAAAAAAAAAAATTACACATTAATCAACTAATGTAAGTACGACTCTCGATAATATAAATGCTCGGTGGGCCGGATTAAACAGCGCAGTGGGGGCAGTGTGAAACATACAATGCCCATATCTGCTTTAAACATTTTTCAAACCAGTCAAGTTGTTCAAATCCCAATTCAAATGTTGACGTGGGGGGGAGGGACAAATGAATGTACTGAGTTCCGCTGTTGGATTTAAGTTAATCCAAATTCATATTAAATTTAAAAAAAAATGTTCCAGTACAGTACAGGTGAGAGTACGAAAGCCATGAACATAACTGGACAGAACAAGGACTCTGAAGCACTTAATAACGTTCAAGTGTGTTGCATAAATTACTTGTAATGGACATCAGTCCAAAGGCGTGGTGACGTCAGCCACTCCATTAAGGCTCGCTGCGCTGTTTTTTTTTTTTCTTCCCCCTCTCCTTCTTCACCTTCGCTTGTGGTTCGGTTTCTTCAGCCGCTGCTGTCGCTTGAAGTCGACGAGACAGTCGGTGGCCTCCGAGATGGGAATGAAAGACTTAATGGGCGAGTTGCTGTTTCCCAACATGGAACCGCCCGCCACCTCTCCCTCACTGTCGTCCCGCAGATCGATAACATCGCTGAACGTGAACAAATTGACATTTACGCTTTTTTTTTTTTTTGTCATGCCCGTGAGGAAACAGGGTGACTAAGTTTAAAAACAAAATTGAGTTTCACTTCATTGTTTGAAACACAATACATGGTAAATGTTTATGAAATTGTCAACTTTTAAAATTGTCCTTGATGATAACCTAGAAGAACTTTAATATATTACAAAAATGTACTATTAATATCATTACTTACAATATATAAAAAAAAACATTCACAAAAGTAAGATGATTAAAAATTCTTTACAAAAACCATCCGTAGCTCTTAAATGTATTAGAATATTTTGTTACCATTCATTTACTGAGTAACAATAAGTCAATCGAGTAATTATTTAAATTGACCACTTCATTTGAAGAGGGGTGTCTATTTATATCCACGTATACGTACGAAAAGCTTGGTAGTTGAATGAATGTTCCCTATTATATTTAATCATTACCTAAAATTGAGTTTTTTTTAAACCATATGTCTACAGTGATCTATTTATCGATAAGTAATCAGTAGTAATCCAAACACGGATAGCTAAAAAGGCCCCGAAAACTCATGCTACAAACGCAATTACCGTAATTTCCGGCCTATAAATCGCAACTTTTTTCACACGCTTTCAACCCTGCAGTTTATGCGGGGGTGTGGCTAATTTGTGCATTTTTTTCCTGACGGACGCAAGGGGGCGCTCGACTGGAAAAGCTAAGAGTGAGACCGGTGGAATATATGTGCCTTTGAAGTGACTTTTACCGGTCCGGCCCTGTTAGCGTGGCGCTAGCGTTAAACTCTCTGTGTACCGTCTTTCTTTGTAAATATCTCGTGTTTCAATGTAGGTTTCGATGTGGGCACTTCCAGCTTTTACACGGCTGCGGCGTATATATGTACCAAATGGTATTTCCTTTACAAATGTACTGGGTGAGGCTTATAACCAGGTGTGGTCTATAGGCCGGGAATTACGGTGGCCCCTTTCAAGTTTTTAACGCCATCCACACAACAAGTCAGATTCGCGCTCACAGCAGCGTAATGGCCATCGACTTTCAAACCATCGCGATGTAGGAAATTCACAGAAGACAACTTACGCCTGCTGGAGTCTGCATCTGGATGGACCAGCTCCTGTCAATGAGGGCGGATTTAGCTTTGACACCAGCAAATTGATGGCGACTGTCGCATCGGGCTTACGTGAATGCTCGCTTTCTATGTTCTCCAGAGCTGCCAATAGATTTGCCTTCTGGATGGTAAAAAAAAAAAAAAAAAAAATGTTCATGACACAAATTGAAATAGATGTGCGCAAAAGTATTGGTCATTTCTTATGTCAGTACCCCGTGCATCTTTGTTGCCCGCCGCTGGATGCAGAGCTCGGTGTGAGCGGCGTACTCTCGCAGGGCCACAGCCTTCTGGCAGATGTAACACTTCTCTTGGATGCTGTGGGAGGAACAGCGCCATTACATCTCGGTTAGGTTGTTTCCTTGGTTCACCCGAAATGTGACTCATTTAAAAAGAGAAAGGAAGAAAATACAGGGGTTGATTTTTTTTTAAAGAATTAAGAAAAAAATTACAATGAAAAAAATATATTTTTAATGTTGCATTTTTTTTCACATTTACAAACTTTAGAAGACGTCAATTTGACTCATGCACAGCATGATAAAAGGGTTCATTTTGTGAATACAAAATTGACAAAAATGTATAAATATATTTTCATAAAAATTAGAACTGTACATAAAAACTAACCACACACACACACACACATATATATATATATATATATATATATATTATATATATATATATATATACACACACACACACATACACTCATATGTATTTTTTTATGTTGAGAAACTTTTGAATGAGCCATTTTGAACCACAACATAGGTTAGAAATTACAAAATAATAAATAAAGAAATATAAACAAATATATATCTACTTCTACTTAGATGGAAAAAGATGACATGCTCTGGCAACACCAAGCAGGACAAGCCGAAAGGAAAAGAAGATATATCTACTATTTCAAATTTCATTGTTTAGAGACAGTATATAATCCACAAAGGCATTTCTATAAATTGGAATATCATGAAAAACTTATTACATATTATTATTATTATTACTACTTAGAGTCACTACAAACAGAGTGATGTAATTCCTAATTTTATTTTTTAAATAATTTTGATGATTCTACTCCTGAATAATCTACTGGGATCTATCTGTACAACAAAACAAAAAAGGAAATGCCGAGCAACATACTTGTCAGGAGAGGAGGGGTGGCCTTCTTCATCCCCCGCCCACCTTTTTCTCTTCCTTCTGCGCTTCGAGGGCACTGCAGTATCAAGTCGGAGGCTGACATCAAGTGGCGAAAAGGCAGAACAATCACTATGAATTTTCAGACGTCTCCTTGCTCCAACCTTGCAAAAGTTCCTCCGCAACCGCGGGTTCTGCCGTGCCGTCGCAGTACGCCGCATGCCTCTCGATCTTTCCCGCGGGGAACGTTCCCTGGCAAATGGGACACTCCACGGCGGCTTTGGGGCCAGGGGGATCCGGCTTGGGCGAACGGGACCCCCCTTCTTCTTCCTCATTCGTCGGGGAAGGTTTGGCTCCAACATTGGCAGTGATGAGGTGGTTTGTCTGAGACTCTCCGTTGGCTGAGACTGCACCCAAGTTAAATATATTTTTTTAGCTTGACAGCATCACCAAGGATGAGAGTAAATTGAGTTTTTCTTGCATGTAACATTACCGTAATTTCTAAACAAAATGAACGTCTGCTAGCTTGAATCTGACCGATGATGCAAAATTCGTTTTTTTTAAGGCAAAATGTGTAGCAACAGATGTAGGCAAAGAAAAATTAACAATACTCAAAAGGTTTTATGCACTGCGAAAAAAAGACGTGTACGTGTCAATTTGAACGAGGAAATGCCACGTAAATTAGGCAGTGCTGGCTTCGTGCAAGCACCATTCATTTGCTGTCTGGACACTACACAGTACTCAAAATAATCATGATGACATCAACTCACCCTCCATCATTTCCTCCTCATCCTTGCGTTTCTCGACATCCAAATCATCACCTCTTTGCCCCCTTTCAGAACAATTTGGGCTGTTGGGCTGCAGAAGAAGAGAGCAGAACAAAAGATAGTGAGGTGAATATGTTACAGTAAAGTTGCAGTACGAATGCGGCAGTCACCTGAGCTAGATCCCCGTGATCTTCCCCGCTCATTTGGGTCTCTGTAAAAAGACAAGAGTAACCTACGGTTTAAAAGAGTAGTAAAAAACACTTAGGTAGGTCTCTGAGCATAATTTAGATTGAAAGCCTAGGTCTGATGTTTTGACTGTACATGTCCATTTCAAGTGACAGTTATCTAAAATTGCTGTTTGTTCTCATCAAACACAAGACAGTTCAAAAACTTTAATAACATGTGAATAACAGCGGAATCAACAGCGGGCAGAACCGCATGAACTTTCTTTTGTGAACGACCACTAGCTTAATGCTAACAATACAAAACACCATAGATAGGCTAATGAGACTAGCATTGCTGTTGCAGAAATTATAGACCTTTGAACAACTAATATTTGAAGACAAACAGTAGCAACATAGAGAGACAATTCTGACGGGCTTATATTCTGTATCCTTTGCAAAAAAGTGACAAAGATTAATGCAGTTTAGATTTGGTTTTGGTTTCGTCATCAAATCTTTTTTGTCTGTACTATACTGCCTCCTGGTGGCCACCAGCACAAGCCCCATTGAATTACACAAATAGTTAAATGTTTTTACTTTGTATTTAATTGCTGGTCGTGTGTTTTTGTAATGTACAAGACTGTAGCGTGAGTGATTTTATGGGAGCCTGGAATTTATTTGTGTATGTGAAATTCTTCATCATTAGCTTGAATCCAACCACTGAAAGCGTTTCAGTACCTGGACAAATCAGATAGTTGTCAGTGTTCATCTGTTGGCCCTCTTTGCATGCAATCCCTTCCTCTTCCATCCCCTCTTTTTCCTTTTCTTCCTCCTCCTGCTTCTCCTCCCCCTCTTTCTCCTCCTCTTCCTCCATCTCCACCGGAAAGCTGTCCACGTGACGACTCAAGAGCTTTTCGTATTTCCCCCTGAGACCACGCCTATAATAGTGAGATGGAAATTGGGTTTTGGCGAGGTAAAAAAGTGAGGCAGACATGAGGACGACTTCCTGTGGATCATATTTAATGTGGAAATGTGGAAAGAAGATGCAGGCACGTTTTTAACCTGCAAGGACGTTTCGTGTCAGAGGAATCCGGTAATGACGATTTCTGGAACAAAATGGAGCAATAATCACTCATAAATCATGTTCCATCACCTCACAGTTTCAGTCAGTGAGAAAAAAATATAAATCAAAGCATAATGAAAATTATTGCTTTGTTTACTTATCCTACATAGATGCAATTCCATTTATTCGAAATAACAAGGAAAATAAGCAGGTAGAAAATCGTAATAGTAGCAAATTTACACCAAATCAAAAAAGGTTTATAATTCCTTATAGATGTCAGAATATGGAGGCAAATTACTACTACCGTTTGATTGAACCGCCTTACCTCACTTCAACATAGTTCCTTGTGAGCAATATGCCACAAAATGGCGGCAAATAACTTTAGCCCAAAAGAAGTTCCACAACATAGTTTATTTACACTATTAATAAATAAATAAACAAATAAATAAATGAATGACTGAATGAATGAATGGAAATATAGATAAATAATGCTTGTTTCTTGACCTGAGCACAAAAACAGCAAAAAGGTGGACAGGTCTCATAATTTTTTTTATTATTATTATTTCCTATTTTACCATGTCAGCAGTATGTCCTTGAAATGAACGAATTAATTTTCACATTATTTTCTACAGAAAATGTTGTCTTGAATAATAGAACAAGAAGAAAGGCTAAGCGTTTATTTTGTTATTGATGGTTCAGCTCTTGTTTCTTTTTAAGGGCAATTACAATTGTTTGTGATCCATCAATGCAACGTGCACACAACTACGTACCTCCGACTGCGGCAGGATGCCGTCCCCCCACTCGGCCTTCCTCAGCAAACACCTCTGCGCCTCCTTTAGACTCTTTTCGTACACCTCCAGCTGGGTCACGATCACCTGTTAAGCGACGTGAGAAAGTTATTGCGTGCCTTTCCTGAACTACTCCACTCTGCACAATTACGTGGCGGAAGCTACCTTTGTGTAGGCGTCTGCGTCTAGGCCGCGTGGACAGAAGGGGACCCCCCAGTAGTAATGAACTGTTGGCTGGGTGGGGACACACTGCTGAGTGTTTAGGCTGGAAACATAAAGATTGTTTACCATGAATTCTTGCTCTTGATTAAAGCAGGGGACACATAAACCCACTTGCAGCTGGAACCATTTGTCTCCGGGCCCGCTTTTGTGACGCGGTTCAAACGGGCCTTCTCCTCTGCAAAGACTGGACTGGGTGAGCTCACCAGCTTCAACACAGGCAAAGTTAAAAGACAATTTATCACAAATGCAGGACAAATTGGAGGATAAAACCCATATTATTTGGAAAAAGATGATATGAGCTGTTGTTAAGCATCAACGACAAACGAATGAAAGCTGTGAGCGACAACGAACATGTCCTCAAAGCCGCAAAGCCTCAGCTTTGCCATCTTTGGATGAGATGACAAAAAAAGCCTGAACATTTGGTGTCACTCATCTGTCTAGCTTCTGATCAAGACTTCATCCATCCATCCATTTTCTGAGCTAATTATCCTTACAAGGGTCACGGGACTGCTGGAGCCTATCCCAGCTAACATTGGGCAGGAGCGGGGGGTACTGAACTAGTTGGCAGCCAATTGCAGTCACAATCACACCTAGGGGAAATTTAGAGCCTCCAATGAATGAATGAATGAAGAACACTGAATGCATGTCTTTGGGATGGGGGATGAAACTTGAGTGCCTGGAACCCGATGTGCCACCTCTTCCGCCTGATCAGGACTCATGAAGGTGAATTCTCTTGGGGGAGTTCAGCAAAGTACGAGCTGTGGAATTTGCCCAAAATGGCTACTTCAAAATGAAATGGCAGACTACCTGTTCAATTGATCCTTGTATGATACAAACCCATCCAATTTCATATTGATCAGTGAAATTGGTGTCAAGATATTTCTAACTTAGCAGGGGGCACTCTTGAAGGAGTCTCGAGGTGTAAAGCTGAGGCTCCAAAAATATTGTACATTACTTACATAGTCAACAGATGCTAAAAATTAGTGAGCTTTCGGGCATGTTGAGGCCACCTAAAAGCTGATTTTTCACGCATTTTGTTGTGATCGACTCAACCACCCAACATCGATGAGCGCAGGTGTTTTTGAAGGCAGATTTAACCCTGAACAAAACGCTTTAAGGAATGATGCAATGCGGCATAACGTACCGTCTCATCCGCATCATCGTCAGACCACCGAGGCGTCGTGTCGCTGGTCAGATCGGTTTCAGAAGAGTCATCACTGACACATCTCGGGAGTAGTTCCAACCTGTCCCCTGCCCCTGAGACTACGGGAACACTTTCTGATAGCGTTGACTTCTTGGAGGAAGCAAGGTTCTTGGAGGGTGCCGGGCTCCTTGGAAAAACCGGGCTCACAGGCGGACAGGAGGAAGGCCTCAGAGGCGGGCTTAAACTCTCCTGAGAAGAGAATCTGAAGTCCAAGTTTAATCCCTCTGGACTGCCTGTTTTGACATCCTCAGACCTCTTATGTCGAGTTTCATCCCCGAACACGGGGCTTTTTAGATAATCAGCGCCATCGTCTCCCATATCCAACTCAGACAAGGCGGGACTTTTGCAGCGTGCCGAAGAAGCACCGTCCTCGGGCAAGAACTGTGGGCAGAGCACAAAGCCATGGGTCTTGCAATACTCCAGCAGGTCTTTACTCAGCCGGGGGAAGCCCACCATGGCTCTGCGACCGCTAAAGGGGAAGTTTGTGGATTTATGGAGCGGACACTCGTCAATCTGCGTGGAATCGGAGCTCTGGTAAAGAAAAGAAACATGTCAACGTATGAGAGCCATATAGGCGTTATTTTAATATATCTACTTTCAAAATAAAACATCATCCCAGTTCTATATTTTTTTAAATATTTCATTTGTGAAAATATTTTCATTTATTACATTTTGGTTTTTTTTTTAATGTAACAATACAAAGTCTAGAATAGTCTTCAATGAATGTAGCATGCATAACTGCACTTAGGACAGCATCAGTCAAGATTTGAACCGACCGACCTCGGAACTGAGAGGCAGCCGACCAAACCACCGGGGGCTGTTTCTCACCTGCGGCGAGTCCAAAAATTGAAACGGTGACTTGGAGCTACTGGGCAACGCCTGAGTGCAGACGTCATGGCTCTGCAGCAAGTCCGGCGCAATTGCTTCCTTCGTTCTGCACATTTGATCTTGATTAGTTTGCCCTTTGCCCTCTACAATTACAACAGGACACAAACTGTAAGCTTTCAGGAGTAGAGATGAAGTCCTGGTACCATGTCTTTTGTGCTGTATTCTTTGCAAAATCAAAATTTGACAGCACTTTGGTGACCTAACGGACCAAGTGCAGGCAGCCCTCGGTTTATGACAGCATTCCGTTCCTATGACGGTGATGCAACCAAAAATTTTAGTTGGAACGTCTCATCAAACGCCACTGACAAAGCAGCAAAGTCATTATCACAGCAGATAATTGTAAGAAAAACACTAAGAAATCAAATGAAAAACTGTAAATATGCCAGTAATTAAACTTAACTACTTGAGCACTAAAGCGGAGAAACGGTGCAAATAAATACTTAAGTGCGCAAATATCTTTTCACAGCACTGTTTTGGACTACACTGTACAATCTACAGTGGTACGTGATTTGCAGCACACATTTTTTTTTCAGTTTTGTTTTCTAATTAAAAGAAGTTCAAGTCCAGCGAGTAGTTAGAATACAGACGAACGTAAGTGGTGAAATTCCAATGGGTGAAAAAACTAAAATAGATGGGACTTTTTTTTCTTCGCAGTTCAAGTGCAATAAATATCCATGAAGCTATGGAAACAGTCAAAGCACAGTTGAAAAAAACTTTATGAGGAATATTTGATTTCTATTTTCGAGATAATGCCACAAGTGTGTTCAGGGTGTTCTACCTGACCTTTTTCATGATTTTTTTTTTTTTTTGAAGGCTGATGCCATGACTTTTTTCGTAACTTGAATAATTTTTTTTTTCTGTGTTTTCATTTCGGGGTAATACGAGAAATCGGACGGCATACATTAGAACTTTAAAAAAATTAGTGTTCTAAAACTTTTGTCAGGAAGTGCATATTCATATTTCAGAATGTAGTGGTTATTGTGGTTATTAAAAATAATCTAATGGGAAAAAAACTGCCATGCCACTGGAATGCATTTGATGGAGCTTGGTCACCAAAGGGATGAAATTCTGAAGTCAAGGTACCACTGGAATTCACTGCAAATTCACTTCAAAATGCCAAATGTCGGTACCGTTAAAAACAGAGTGGAGGATTACGTGTACTGGTTTTCATTTGTGAATTACCTTTGCCCAAGCTCGGGCAGACATCGGCCGATTCGGGCCTGGCCTTTGGGTACGACTGACTGCGGCGAGAGCGGGAGGTGTCCGCTTCAGTCAGCAGACTCTGACTCTGACAGGGTCCTTGGTTCTCGCCGAACATCTAGGAGGGTAAAAATAAGAAAACATTTAGAAAGGAACACGAAAGAAAAGAAATATATTGTGAAGTGTAAACCCCTGCTGTCATTTTTTTTTTTTTTTTGGAAAATGTTTTTTTTTTTTCCAAACAATCCACATTCCTCCTGTCATGACGCCCCACCCTCTGCCCCTGTTTGAAAACCACTGCACTATATGTATCAAGGTGTTTTATCCAAGAGTAGGATTGAAGTAAAAAAATGTTGGATTGAGGTAACAACAAAAGCACAAAATGACCTTCAGGCCAGGTTTAATTTAACTGTACTCACACTGTTTTTGATAGCTTTCAGGACGGCTGCTTCCTCCTGCTGCACTTGCTGCATGCTGACGCTGGCTTCCTGCGCGCTCAGATGCAGGGCCAAGGCCATCATCTCTTCCTCTGTCATGTCTGAGGATGAATAACAATAAAAATTGAAATTGTCTAACAACGACAAAGAGAATACTAGTACATGGACCATCAGCTGGATATTAAGGATATTGAAAAAATGTTGGACTTCTCGTATGCATTTATCATTGAGCTGAAACATTCCCTACCTTTGGACTTGGCTTTGCATTTTCTGCCTCTTCCCCGCTTTTCTCGGTCGGACGGAAAAGGGGGCAGAAGCATACCGGAGCACTCGTCCTGAAAGAACAAAGACACGCTGATGTTAACACGGGGTATCATTGAATATTTTTAGAGTCGATTATTCATAGAGGCACGGTGGAATGATTAAATCATCTGCTTCAAAGTTCTGAAAACGGGGGTTCAAATCCCGCCCCCAGCTGTGTACAGTTTGCATGTTCTCCCCGTGTCTGCGTGGGCTTTCTCCAGGCAATCTGGTTTCCTCCCATATCCCAAAAACACGCAAGGTAGGTAAAATTAGGGCTTTAAATTGCCCGTAGCCGTGAGTCAGAATGCTTGTTTGTTTCTATGTGCCCTGCGATTGGCTGGCAACCAGTTCAGGGCGTACCCCGCTTTCTGCCCAAAGATCAATGGGATAGGCTCCAGCAGTCCCAAGACCCTTGTGAGGATTAGCGGCTCAGATAATAGATGTACAGCCTATACATCATTCCATTAAGAAAACAGACACAAATGTATTTTCCATTAAAGATTTTTGCAGTCCTATCTTTTTTCGATTACGTTATAAAATGTTACCTGAGAAGGGTTGCGTCAGGAAGGGCATCCGGTGTAAAAATTGTGCCAAACATATATATCCGTTCATCTGAGATGACACGCTGTGGCGACCCCGAAAGGGACAAGCCGAAAGAAACACACACTTGAGTATGGAGAGTATTTCTCTGCTCAAGGGAAACTTGCTCGATTTTATTTCTACCTGTTCCTCGCCTTCATTGAGAGCTTCATCCTTCTTTGCGTTTTGGTCCAACAACTGGCCTTTAGTAGGTCCATCCGGATTGCGCTGCTTCCTCTGAGGCATCCCGCTCGCCTAGACCAAGACTTTCTTACACAAACACGTGACACAACAAAAAAAAAAAAAATCACTTATGGGGGTCATAATCCATCAGGCCATGTTTTTAATTCAGGTATCAAAAGTGTAATGCATTTTTACTTTGTGACTACCTTTAATTGGATGAAAAGAATAATAATAAAGGTCTCTCAGTCTGTTGCCACCAAATTGTCAAATGCACGAAGAGCTGCCTTTTGAATGGATATTTTTAAAAAACAGGTAATACTCATTAGTTGAGGCAAGTATTCCATGAAGATTACTTTTTTTTGTTTTTTTGCGTTCACTGTTAAATGTAAAAGTTGTTTTTATCTAAAGCTCTTGGGGGGAAAATAAACCACTGCAAAATGATTAGTTTATCTTTTTATTTATATACGTTTGGGTATAACGAACATCCATCCATCTATTTTCCAAACCCCGTATCCTCACATAGGTCACAAACAGTGGCATAAACTATTCATCCAGAAGACTACTTTTGAGCAACTGTCATTTGAGTTCAACTGTATTTAACTTTTAAATTCAATAAATTTGCAATTCCTCATTAAGAACTGTGTTTTTTCTTAAATGTACAGTTATTTAACTACACATGCAATGCGTATGCAAAACATTTTAACATATTGGTTAAGTGCAGGTTGGATTTTCATCTTTTTAAGCAGTTCACGTTCAAATGTAATCCCTGTAATATGAGAAATTATTATTGATTTTAAAGAATAAAACGCTGTCCTTTTTTAACATTTATTTTTTATTTTGTTGAATACGTAGGTCTACAAGCCACTATATTTTAACATTGGTTGGTTAATGTTGGTGTTACTTAGCTAGGTTTTTTTGTGTGTAGTTTATTTTTCTTTTGAGCTGGTACCTTGTCTAAAAAGTGTATAAAAGCCTAATTTATTTGCAGAAAAACGGTCAAATCGACAAAAGGGTCAAAGTTTTTCGTCCCTTACTTTGTCAAGACCTCTATGAACGACTGTATTCTTCGATATGGAAAGCAATTTATGAGTCCTCTCTATGAATAAAGTGTCCCATAAACAAAAGTGACTTTCTTCACAACAAAATATGAAAGCAGTCAAAGGGCACTTGTGGCTGTCATCATACCTTTCTAGTCTAGAAATTATAACATGGAACGAGGAAACCAAAAACAAAAATTACAAGAACACAAAAGTGTGAATTTGACCGTGAGTGAGAAATTAAAACGACACTACACCGCTTGCTACACTGTAGCTACATGACAGGACATAAGAGCCACACGTTTTGTTCGAGGTAAACATCACGAATATGTAGCTTTGAAATTGTACAATAGCGATTAGCGGTGTTCGTCGTTCAGTTGTTACATAGGAATAAACGCTACAAGGGAAGAAATTTAGTTTAAAGACGCTCACGTCAGTTTTCCCTCACTTTCGCGGCGCCATGTTTGTTTCGGTCCGCGTAGTGACGTAACCGCTACGTATGGTAACGTCCGAGACAATGCCTTCAAAGACTGTTCTTTCAAATTCGCGCAGTGCAGCCAGGGAAATTTATTTTATGAACTGTGAATTGACAATAATTTATTATTCCTGTGATTAAAGCAATGTATTTTAAAAGCACTCACAGTTTCCCTGACTTTCGCGGGGTTCCGGATACGTCACGTGACAACTACCTGATGCGACGTTTGCGTAACGATGCCTTCAAATGCTCTTAAGGAAAATAAAAACTTAGTGTCGCCAGATTTGATTATTTAACGACTGCTTTCATAATATAACAACATCCTGGGGGGTTAGTGGGTGCTACTCCGATACGCAGTGAAGAAAACTCGAGTAGTCCGGTCCAACAGGTTGACCCGGTTTGTGACGTCGCGCTAAAACAAATGCATGCGCGTGTTACACATTCTCCGAAAACATTCAATTGGCACGTTTTTTTTTTGTTTCCATTCATTTCCTAGGAATTCAAATCACGCCACACCGATTATTATTGGAACGGAATGAAGCCTCTGTAATCTGGGTGTGTTGCACGCATGCGCACATTTGCGCAAAGGCAACGGTCAACGCAGGCAAAGCAGGAAGCTCCTTATTTGGGCATGAGGATATCCGCTGAAGGGAGAGGAAACTCTATATATGGGTTGAAGGGATTGTTTTTTTTAACCACAACTAACTGGAGGAACAAAGTGCAATCTCTCTCACTCTCTCTCTCACAGTTACACAAAGACATTGGGATTATTTTTCATGTTGTCTTTTTTCGTGGCCTCATCGTGCGTGCTTTTGTCTTTTGTGTTCCTGCAATGTCTACTTTCTTATGTTACAGGGAACATGTTTTTATGTACTTGGCTGATAAAGCTGATTCTGATTCAAAGAAAAACATGTGATGCATTTGCTTGCATTCAACATTTTTATTCGTAATCCGTTAGGAGGAAAACATTTGGTATCAAATGCATGGGAGCATTCAAATTTACATGGGACGTAAAAATTATATATATGTATATATACAAAAATATAATTATATATTCATATAAACAGATTTACATTTGGTTTACAAACTGATTGGGGCAATTGTTTGGAACCGTCGTATCGGGTGGACACGTCTATCGTAACTGGATGCATGAAAAAGTCTCAAGGACCCATACAGGAAATTGTACAGGAAGTTTGTCATTTTAGGTGAATTTCAAGGTTTGGTCATGGTTTTAAAGTCTGAAAAAGGGTCAAGTTCACCACTACTTGCAGCTCTGATGTTTTACGTGTGCTGTTTGTCCTCATCAAACCAACGGAACCCTCAGATGGCCAGCTTTGCGTTAGCAGATGTTATGAAGTGAAGCGATACTGGGCGGGCGCTCCGACCGAGGGGGCGAGGGGGAGCTGGAAGAGGAATAGAGGTTGGGGTACCTCGGAAAAGAGGACGGGCTAAAGACAGAAGGTGTGGGTGAGGAGGAGGTGTGAGCGGGCGAGGAGTAGGAAGAGGAGGAGGCAGGAGGCGCTGCGGACGTGGGTTGAGCGGGGATGGGATTCCGGTCCCGGTGCCTCTGGTGGATCTTGGTGTGCCGCTTGCGCTCGTCGCTGCGGGCGAACTTTCGCCCGCACTCAGCGCAGGCGAAGGGTTTCTCGCCCGTGTGAGTGCGGATGTGGGTGGTCAGGTGGTCGCTGCGGCTGAAGCTGCGCATGCAAATGCGACACTGGAAGGGCTTCTGGCCCGTATGCACGCGCACGTGCCGGGCCAACTCGTCCGAGCGGGAGAAGCGTCGGTCGCAGCCGTCGGCCGGGCATATGTAGGGACGCTCGTGTGGGGATGCTTTGCCGTGGAGTTTCCTCCTGCATGGTTTGGTGACCTGGCAGGCGAGCGTGGCGAGGGACTGGTTGGGTACGTGGGAGGAGGAGAAGGCTTTTATAGTGGACAGTGGCGTGAGCGGTGGTTGTGGGGGATTCCCACCTTGTGACATCACGGATTTCCCCTCCCGGTTCAAGTGCAGCTCGGCGTCCTGCGACTGAGGCAGGATGTAGTCCGGGAGCACTGTGGGCCGAGAGGAAGGGTAGGCTGGGGGCGGCTCGTGTGACGGGAAGGGTGTCGGCTGGGAGTCGAGAGCATCATTGGCGGAGGCGGCGGCAGCGAACGTCGGTGCCACAGTGAAGATGGAGCCGACATCAGCTGAGACGCAGCCGAAGCTCGACTGGCTCGGCGTGGACGTCACCGACGACGAAGAGGCGGGGGCGGAGGGAGCCGCGACGCTGACCAAACCGCTAAAGAGGCTGAGGAGAGGCTCCGCCCACAGCCCGCCGCCGCCGCCACCGTTGGGCACGGGAGACGGCTCGAAGGTGAAGCGGCCACTGTAGGCCAGAGGGGGGACGCGGGGGGTGAGCGGGGGGAGGCCCTGCAGGTCGGCTAATTCCGACAGGAGGTCTGAAAGGTAACGGAATAGAAGATCACAACACTGACTAACTAATCTGTACTTTAATAACTGTTTAGTGTGTCCATTATTTAGCCCGATTAGTCAAAGATTCATCCATCCATCCATTATCCGAGCCGCTTATCCTCACGGGGGTCACGGGATAGCTGGAGCCTATCCCAGGTATCATCGGATAGGAGGCGGGGTACAAACAACCATTCGCACTCACAATCACACATTGGTAGTTGATGAATCAGATTTTTATATTATATTATATATTATATTATATTATATGTATATTTATCCCAAAATGTATCCAAAAAAAATAGGACATTATTTCAAATTGTCAGCACAGAAAATGCAAAACTGCACATTGATTTTTGATTCAGTTCTGTTTGCTCCGTAACATATTAGAAAATGGGCAAAAATATGTATGCATGAATATTTGCTGTTGAGGGGCTGAAATGCAAAGGATTTGGAAATGTGAAGTTCAACAATATTTCCGGTGCGAAATCATGGGGTTGCTGAGTTGAACACAAAATGATAATATTCTGATTTATGAATGACATCAGCCAGATTAATTGCATTTATGTAACTTGCAATATGTTGCCAGCATGTATCTATAAGTAAAAATGCATTAAATCATTGTTGGACCAATTGATAATTTTCCACAGCACAGTGGTTGGAATTCACTTCCTGATAAATACTGCATATGGCTCAAATGCGTGCTTCATATTTTGCTTTAATTTGCAAGATTAGTAAAGTCAGTATTTCGTGTTAAACGAGTAAATATATTATTAGCTAGACGACAGGAAGTGGTGCCGCGCATTCAATGAAACATTACCGATGATTTTAATGAGCAATTATGTGTTAGAGCCACCCACCTCCGTAGTCCCCGGTTTCCCCGCTGAGCAGACCTCCACCCTCGGCGGCGTTCTGCAGAAGCAGTTGCAGTTCCTCCAGCTTCGGGTAGCCGTCCAACGGGGACAGCACCGACGGAAATCCGGCCAGGGGCTCGGAGATCTGCAAGGCCGAGAGCAGGAGCTCCGCTTTGGTCGCGGCCATCTGTCTGGGTCTCGGCCGCTCCGGGGCACCGGCACTCTGGCTCTGCTGTTGCCCGCGGACCTTGTGGGAGGACCAGGGTTGTTTTTTCCTGTGGCTCGAATCCTCGGATGAAGCCAACGCGGGAACTGATCTGGTCCGGGATACCACGGAGAGTCCCGGCGGACAGCTAAAGTGATAACTTCTGCAAATGAGGGGATGATACAGTATTGCTTGTAACCGAATAGCACTTGTATCCGTTTGGTGTTTTTACTTTTTGGCTAAAGTGACTGAAGCACGAACTCCGACAGGATTCCTTCGTGAGGCTGGCCTTATAAAGGCTCGTGCCGTGACGTAGATTACCAAATTAGGCAAGGCGGAAGCCCATACTTGGGCAGAGTCGGGACTTTCCTGTCGAGCTGCGAGCAGACTTCCGGATATAAACTTTATTTTTATCGTTTTGTAAAATGGTGTCCGACCCTTTCTGCTCGTATTCCAACGGTTTCGGAGGTGACCACAGTCGCGAAACATGCAAAACAAACAATATGTCGCATAAAACGCGCGTCTATGGTTTTGTCGCCTTGAACTCGGATTTGGCTCGTCGTTTTTTACGTCATTACTTCCTGGGCCCATATATGGTGTTTCCGTCCAGTAGCCCGTCCCATCGGGAGACTCCTCCCCGCTAGGTTGTGCGTGTGTGTGTGTGTGGTGTCCCTTGAAAAAAAATATTGGACAAAAATGAAAGTACTCCTCGCGTACAACGTAACTTCAACTCCTTTGATTTTAGAGTGATAGATGGGGAAATTAAAAAAAAGAAATAAAATAAAATATTTTATAGATAAGCGACATAAAAACACGAAGAAGAAAATATGGAGGATGCGGGCATCGATCCCGCTACCTCTCGCATGCTAAGCGAGCGCTCTACCATTTGAGCTAATCCCCCAGTGTCAGAATCTGTACGTATATTTGTATTATTTATACAATCAAAAATTTTCCTAATACATACAGTGTACATTTTCCTGGGCTATCATCTTTTAAGCAATGGGACATGAAGCAACATATGTTAACAGACTATAAGTGCTGTACTGACAAGTCTGACCGAGCTGAGGTGAATATTATATTTGTCTTTCTGTCTTACAGTTAGGTACAGTATTAAACTACTTTACTTCTCACCCCTGCCGCTCAATAAAGCCTATGACAGAGTCCAGTCCTGGAAATAGAACAAAGCAGCAGCATGTCGGCATGCGACAGCCGTACGCGCTGCATTTAGACTGTGACACGGAAACACACGCTCACAGCGGAATGCTGCTGGAACCTTCGGGCCGGGGGGTATATAAGCAGCAGGGACGTCCAGACATCAGACACCGCAGACCCCAAGCTGTGACGATCAACAAACCAGAGGAAGCGGGATGTTGTGCCCCAGCGTCTTCCAGCCATCCGCCGCCCTGAGGCCCTTCGTGGACGCCCACTGGCCCATCCGCAGCCTGTGGCCCGAGACCAGGCCTCTCTTCTACCACATTGAGCAAGAGATGCTGCGCCACGTGCAGGAGATGAGGCAGAACATGGAGTACATGGAGAGGCTGCACCAGAAGATCTTTGAGGAGATCGACCACACGCCGGCGACGGCCACCTTCAGGCCCATCGCGTTCCGAGAGCTGAGACCCGACGGGGGCAGCTTCGCGCTCAGCCTGGACACCCAGGAGTTCTCCCCGGAGGAGCTGTCCGTGAAGCAGGTGGGCCGCAAACTGAGGGTGAGCGGAAAGACGGAGAAGAAGCAGGACGACGGGAAAGGCTCCTACTCGTACAGGTGTCAGGAGTTCAGGCAGGAGTTGGACCTGCCGGACGGCGTGGACCCCGAGACGGTCACCTGCTCGCTGGTCGGGGGGCGGCTGCAGATCCAGGCGCCGCGGGAGAAAGTGGCCGTTGACGGGAAGGAGCGAGTGGTGCCCATAAACGTGGCCTCGGCGCCGGCCATCGCGCCGGCCTCGGCGACGTCCTCCGAGGTCGACTGCCCCTCATCTGCGGAGAACTGACAGAGTGACGCGCATCCGGTGGAGTTTGCGTCATCTGATGGACGGAACATGCTTTGGGACAAGCTTTCTATTTTCTGATGTTTTAGCCAGGGATTATGAATTGTGTCAACAATTAAAAAAAAAAAAGCACCAAGTCACATTCTATTTCTAACTATCGCCGAGAACATTCTTTTCAGGCATGCCACAGCTCTGTCATCTTATTCCAAAGTGTGGCCTCAGTAGCACAATAAAAGTGCTTTCTATTGTTCTGGAATATGTTCAAATCTTTTCAAAACACCACACTTAAAAGTCACGAACCTCCGGTGCGGGGCTAGACCCAAATGCAGGAGTCCAAGACAAAGACATGATGTTAGGCATAGTTTTATTCAAGCTGACGTGGCACAGAAACACTGACGAGGATAGCTCAACACTACACTGTTTTAAGTGGTGGAGACTCCTACTGTCAGTGAATGCAACTCACAAACTGAGGACACAACGCACAACAAACTGGCAAATGCTAGTGACAAAAACTCCATACACAGTCTAATTACAGTCTAATTACAGTCCCAATGTGAAACAGCCATGAGCGGCGACAGGTGCCACCGCCCAGAGCAGTGGCCACGTCCCTCTTGGCCATGGTCGAGCCTGGGTAATGACATTATGACTGTATAATTCCATGAAATTCTGAGAAATGAGTGACTAATTGATCAGGCAATTTGTTTGCTTTGACTTGCGAGGACAAACGAGTGTCGCTTGGTGGCAGGTGACTCCACTCGCTTCACCACAAGTGGCACTATTCAAATTAGCAAATATATTTTAAAAAGAGGCTTTTAGGCGTTTTTTGGCCACTCCCAGCTGTAGGTTACTAAAAAAACTAAAAAAAAAAAAAAAAGGGGGGGGGGAATTACACTTTGTGTATTTAGGGCAACAACACAGACTCTACTATCTGAATGCTAATGTTCAACGGTACATTACTTTTTAAGCAACGGAAATGCGAACATAAACGGTGCTGCAACACACACAGACAGTCCATTTAACGCTACTCACAGGCCTATATTCTTTATCGTCTGTGAAGAACGACTAATAGTGCAGCTGTACTGAAAAGCCGACAGAGAAGCTGAGTCTCCGGTCCACTATATACGCACGTCTGGTTTAGACTGCTGCCAGGTGGTCGAGGTGCACACAGAATGAGCGGCGCAAGGTCCATGGAGGCACAGTGACAAAAAAAACCCAGTTTAATATGAATATTTACTAGTACGGTATTCTCGTTTAAAACATATTGCAAAATATTTTTGGGGGGATGGGGGAGCAGGTTTAGGCTGGAACGGATGAATTGCATTTACATGCATCTCAATAGTGAAAGGTGATTTGGGTTTTGAGTTAAAAACCATCACACATTAATTAAACTCATGTCTCAAGGCACACACACATATATATATATATACACACACACAGAGAGAGTCAAACTAAGTGTGTGTGTGTCTATACAGAGAGAAAGAGGGAGGGAGAGTCAAACTAATTGTGTGTATATATATATATATATATATATAGAAAGAGTTAAACTGTGTGTATCTAGAGAGAGAGAGAGAGAGAGGGAGCACACGAGAGTCAAACTAAATGTATATATATATATATATATATATATATAGAGAGAGAGAGAGAGAGAGAGAGAGAGAGAGCGAGTCAAACTAATTGTACATACATATATATATATATAGAGAGAGAGAGAGAGAGTCAAACTATATATATATTATATATATATATATATATATATATATATAGATAGATAGATAGTCAAACTGTGTGTGTATATATATATATATATATATATATAGAGAGAGAGAGAGAGAGAGAGAGAGAGAGGAGAGAGAGAGAGAGAGAGAGAGAGAGCGAGAGAAAGAGAACGAGATGTATTCAAAGCATCCAAACCTGTTTTTCCATCGATGTCAATAAACCTGACGCCAACATTCATTGTAAAATAATTCTTAATAATTTATTCACAAACTGCTTTTTCAAATTGCCATTTTGTCATTTCTTTTTTTTTAAACACATACAATAATAACAATAATGATGATAATAATAATAAAAGACGTGTTCTCTTCTCACTTGTTCATAACAGCTCATTGTCCATCGTGCTCAAGCGTCTCATTTTGGTGTTGACGACCTCATATGCCCGATGAAAAATGTTTTAAAAAAAAAAAAAATCTGAAATGAACTGAAGGAATAGAGAAACACGCTTCCTTTTTTTCCCGTGTTTTTCCTTCGTTCCCCCCATTTTTAAAATTTGGATTTACACAATGTTTTGTTAAGGCTTGCGTTGGGCATTGACCGAAAGGAGAGAAGTGGAAAACTTTTTTAATATACGTGTGTGTGCGTGCGTGTGTGTGAATGCGTGTTGTTGAACATCGTGCACGTTTTAGTACTTTCCCCAAAAATGAAAATCTAGAATCAAAAGCCACACATTCACAACAGTAATGTATTCCTAAATTCGGTTCTCTTATACACTCATTCAAAGACATTCCAAAAAATTCATTTTTATGATTGTCCTTAAATTGTGTCGAATGTTGTTGTCCAGATGAGTCTCGTATGAATTTATTAACACACACACACACACACACACGCGCACACACGCAGTGAAGGTGACAGGAAATTGTGAAGACTCGGGACCACGACAGCTTCAGTTGGCTACTGGGGAGGGACGACGCTGACGCAGCTCTGCGGTGCACCTGAACGCATCGCCACACCCGCGTGGGACAACTGATGATTATTATTACTATTTTTTTTTTTTTTTAATAAGTGGTGCAAAAATGTTCCAATCTCCCTTGAATGAACTATTGGGAGGCTCAGTTCAGATCAATTAGAGCAAACGTGCTGCAATCTCGACTGCGTGACACAGCTTAAGGATAATATCATATTTCAGATGCTGCATTGTATAAAACGGACAACTTGAAGACTTTTTACTCATATAAAGTGCAGTGCCGTTAGACACCGTCACTGACATACACATACATCCAGCCATCCATTTTCTTTGCCGCTTATCCTCACGAGGGTCGCGGGGAGTGCTGGAGCCTATCCCAGCTGTGAGCTGTCAGGAGGCAGGGTACACCTGAACTGGTTCCCAGCCAATCGGAGGGCACATAGAGGCAAACAGACGTACTCACAATCACACCTTAGTGCAATTTAGTGCCCAATTAATGTTGCATGTTTTTGGGATGTGGGAGGAAACCGGAGTGCCCGGAGAAAACCCACGTAGGCACGGGGAGAACATGCAAACTTCACACAGGTTGGGCCGGGATCAAACCCGGGTCCTCAGAACTGTGAGGCCACCGCTTTACCAGTTGACTCACCGTACCGCACTTGTCAATTTTAAAAGAAACCTTTACCTATCAATTTTCTGAGCTGCTTATAAAAACATTTTTATAACTCATTTCAGGCACGTTTGTAACTTTTGAATGCAATACATTTTCAAGGAATTACTCTTGAAGTCACAGGTGTCAAACTCAAGGCCCGGGGGCCAAGTCCGGTCCGCCGCATGATTTTATGTGGCCCGCAAAGGGAAATCATGTGTATCAACTTTGAGGATTTTTGTGATAATCTGTGACAAAATTTCAAATTGCCCTATCATAAATGATAAAGTTGAGATACCGCAAGCATTTTTGTGTTACCAAACATGAACGACACGCTTGATTTCTGATTCAAAACGAGTTGATAAATTCCACGTGCGAATACGACAAGGCGAAAGATTTTCACAATCATAACGGCCTTCCGAGGGAAGTCATAACTACAACAATTTGTTTGACACCCCTGCTTTAAGTCTTTTTTTAACATTCTGTATTTAAGAGCAGCGTTAACATTTAAACTGTACGTACAGTGGCTTCCGGTCAGTTTACATTTAAGGGGTTTGAGGCCGACTACGTAAGTCAAGCGTCGTTAATACCCGGTGTGCTCAGTATTTACTAGGTGGTACTTGGCCTCAAAAGTTTGAAAAGTATTCGACTGCTTGTCATAAATCGACCATCTAGCATTTTGAAGTGGTTTATGAAGACTTGATGATGTGGAAGAATCACTGGCCAAGTGCAGTTCTGTTGTCACACACGGTCACACACCTGCACTTGGGCAAAGTAAGGGGTGATGTTCAAATTATCGTAGTGATTTGCAGTAATATTAATATAATTTCCAGACGGGACACCAAGTTAAGCGCCTTGTGAGATTTCTTACTTGTAAGCAGGTTTGAATGCAGCAATTAAGCGAGTTTGCTCTAATTTGTCTAACCTGAGCCTCGAGGAAGACTGGACGGCCGATCCGGCGGTTTGTAGCACGCGAGATAGCGGACCTGGCGATGTTTCAGGTGGACCTCGCGGCGCGTCAAGCGAGCGCCCTGTCGGGGGACTCGGCAGCTGCGGAAGACGCGGCGACGGACCGCCGGCGACCGGCTCATCCTCGCTTTGAAGGTTTTCCGACAGCAGGGGGACGAGTCTTCCCAGGAAGTAGTCACATCATCACCGTCGCGCTCGATCCGCTGAGACTTACTCCAGCTCGTCCAATGGGAGGTGTTCCTGAGAGCCTCGCTGGGTGGCTGCACGGTGGGGAGGGGGGTGAGAGTCGGGACTGTTCTAATTTTAAAAACAAATCAATCTGATCTAAAAATAAAATAAAATACAAAAAAAAAAAAACAAGGTCGGCCTTCCATTTACAAACCCATCAGTTTTCTTCGATTAAATTCAAGTCCAGTTCTGTACAATCCCTCTCGAAGACGGCCTGCTGCTGCGCCGCCTCGCGATCCTCGGCGTCCTCGTCCTCCTCGCCGTCGTCGTCCTCGCGGCACTCCTCGTCGCTCTCGCTCAGCGGGCCGATGCTGGACCTGCCCAGACATTCGGCCGGCGAGCAGGAGCCCCGGAAGTCGCCCATGAACGTCTCCATGCCGATGAAGAGGTCGCCGCCGCAGGCCAGCCTGCCGCCACGCTCCAAATACTGCGGGTCGATGCTGCGGGTCTGCGGGCCGGGACGAGAACCAGCAACTTTTTCACGCGGAGATCCTGCATAATTACTGCGTTCCCTTTTAAACAGCGGTGCCGTCCGGTCTCCATTACAGCTCGCACTAACGTAGAAAGGTTCAAATTGACGAGATTGCTGGCCGGTGACTAATTTTCCTCTTTTTAAACACACCGGGAGTGGGGCGAAGTGAATGTATCCTATGAAAAATTACCAACTTTGTCGCTTCTACACAACCTGTGTTTGAAATTTCAAAGTAAGATTTTTTTTACTATGGACTACAACAGCCAATATCAACTCTCCAATATTTTCGTGAGGTCGCCTTTCCTCAGCTGTGCAAGTTACCATAATTTTCGGCCTATAAACCACGACTTTTTTCACACGCTTTCAACCCTGCGGTTTATGCGGCGATGCGGCTAATTTTTGCGTTTTTTTTCTAACAACCGCAAGGAACACTCGAGTGGAAAAAGTAAGCGTGAGACCAGTGGAAGATATGTACCGAGGAAGAGACTTTTACCAGGATGGCCCTGTTAGCTGTGCGCTAGCGTGTTTTTGCTGTGTCTCAGTGATTTTTACCCATGTGGTTTTTTTTTTTACCGGCCCTGTTAGCCCGGAACGTAATTTCCGGCCAAAAAGACGCGACTTTTTTCATACCCTTTCAACCCTGCGGTTTATGCGGCGATGCGGAAAATTTGTGTTTTTTCTCACGGGCGAAAGGGGGCACTTGAGTGGAAAAGGAAAGAATGAGACCGGTGGAATATATGTGCCGAGGAAGTGACTTTTACCGGTCCGGCCTGTTAGCGCTGCGCTAGCATGTTACTCCCGTGTCTCAGTGATTTTTACCGGTATGTTTTTTTGGTTTTGTTTTTTTTTAACCGGGCCTGTTAGGGCGGACCGTAATTTCCGGCCTATAAGCCGCAACATTTTTTCACACGCTTTCTACCCTGCGGTTTATGCGTGATGTGGCTAATTTGTGCGTATTTTTTCTAACAACCGCAAGGGGGCACTCAAGCGGAAAAGGTAAGAGTAAGACCGGTGGAATATACTGTATGTGCCGAGGAAGTGACTTTTACCGGTCTGCCCCTGTTTGCACTGCGCTAGCGTGTTATTGCCGTGTCTCGGTGATTTTTACCAGCATGCTTTTTTTTTTTTTTTAAACTAACCCTGCTAGCATGGCCGCGCTAGCGTTAGCAAGCGTTAAACTCTCTGTGTACCGTCTTTCTTTGTAAATATCTCGTGTTTCAATGTGGGCACTTGGGGCTTTTAGACGGCTGCAGCGTATGTATGTACCGAATGGTATTTCCTTTATAAATGTGCTCAGTGAGGCTTGTAACCAGGTGCGCTCTGTAGGGCGGGAATTACGGTACAATAGAAAAGCGTAGGAGGGACAAACGAGCCACACACGTACCTGAGTCATCTTGGTGAAGTCGAGGACGGGGCGGGCGCAGGGGCGGTCGGGGTCGCGCCGCCTCTTCAAGCCCGGCTTGAGCAGCAGCAGGTCACAGGGCTGCGAGTGGCACCGCGGTAGCTGCGGAGGCAGGCTGCGACGCAGGGACGAAGGCGTGCTGCACGCCGAGGAGGGCGAGGCGGGCACCGGGGCCCCCGCGCCGCCGGCCGCGCAGCAGCCCGGCGGAGGGGCGGCCGCTTGGCTGGGAACGGGAGGCGGGGGCAGGAAGGCTGCGGCCGCCGAGTCTCTGATGAGGACGGGAGAGAGGGAGAAACGGCGCTGGGGAGGCGGCGGAGGGTGGAGCGGGGAGGGTGAAGAGGAGCACGAGGACGGCGAGGGGAAGAAACAACAACAGGCGCCGCCCCCCGCTGCCGCCTCGCTGGGGTCCCAGGGGAAGTTCCAGGGCAGCGGTGAGTCGGGAGAAAGTGCCAGACTGAAGAAGGTGGGGCTGGATGAGGAGTGCAGGGACGAGTTCAGGGAGGAGCTCGGGGCGCGAAGCGGACAGGCGCCGCCCCCCGCCGCCACGCCCGCGACCCCAGCAGCGCCAGCTCCCCCGTGGCGCTGCTGGCGACTGACGGGAGTCCAAACCCGCGAGGCGCTCGGCCGCCACGTGTAGCGGCAGCGCGACAAATCCTCCGGGACCGACAGAGAGCGACAGTGCCGTTTGGGCGGCGGGGGAGGAGGGGGAGGCGGGGCGGGGCCGGGAGGCGCCGCGGCCCCGGGGAGGGACAGCTCGGACGCCGAGGTGCTGGGCGCCAGGGGCCGGTGCTGCTGCGGCTGAGAGGGGGGCCTGTCCAGGGGGTCGCCCCCCTCCTGAAGTTGGGCATCGGGCGGCACGAGGGGAACGGGGCCGGGAGGGAAACTAGAGCTCAGCAACCCCCCCTGCAGGCTGGACTTCGAGGGAGGGCAGAGCTGCCAGTAGCTGCTCTCTGAGGACAAACGCAAGCGTGCACGGCTTTTACATACAGCTCGAATGTACTCCTTACCGTGGAGCATTTATGTTACAAAGAAACGAAAAAAAATTATTATAAAAGAAAAAAAAAGAAGAAGAAACATCTGACTCGGGGGGGAAAAAAATTTTGCCTTTTTCTTTCACATGAGACTTTCTCTTAAAAAATATGGCTTTTTCCATCAAAACTGTTGTTTTTTTTCCATGAAAAATTAGACCTTTTCATGGGAAAATATGGCTCGAAAAAATACAACAAATTCTCTTGAGATTATGATTATTTAAAAAGATTAAGATCTTAAGATCACAACTTTTTTTTTTCCAGAAAAAAAAGAGATCTACAATCTGAACATTAGGACTTTATTCTTTTAATATTACATTTCTCCCGCAAAAACACATTTATTACTTTATTATTATTTTCTAGAAAAAAATGAAAAAAATAAACAATATATATCATATATAGTATATTATATATTTATAAAAATAAAAAAGGGATTTCTTATATTCAAGAAGGATCACAACTTTTAGTCAACTTTTAGTTTGTCACTGGGAAATTAGGACTCAAAAATAATAATAATAATAATAATAAGTATTTGCTTCAGACTATACTTTCTAAAAATGCTGCTTTACTCGCTTCATTTTATGGCAATTTTCTTAAAAACCACCACCAAAAAAACAAAACAAAAAAAAAAAAAAAACAGTCATTCATTTAAGATTATTCTCTTTGTCTAATTTCAATTTCCTCTTTTTATCCTGGCCTGAATATCACTTTCCAACACTAATATTATTGACATCATTATTGAGGGCATTTGAGAGCTTGGTTCATTGAGCAGACTCACCAGGCATCAAGCCATCTGGGGACCAGCACTCTGCGAGGGTTTTCGGGTCCAGCAGGGACTAAAAGACACGCAAAAACAAACAGATTAATTAATGATTCCTGAAACAATTTCTGTGTTGTAAATCATTTTTCATGAATACAACAGGCCACACTGAGTTCCTCTTAGGACATCACCTTCGTACGAGAGTGCCTCAACTGGACGATATTGCAAGAAAACTATGGTGAAAGTGTAAGAGTCCTAATTAAATGCAATCCATTTTTCGAACGTCACAGCATTCAAAGTTCACTCCTTGTGGAGTTTCTTTTATCTTGACTGCCATAAAGACCAATGACAATGTTTTGAACTTGTTCTTTTTGAAACGCACAGCGTTCTTTTTAAATATGTGACAATTGTGCAGTTAATAGAATTTAAGGTGGAGGTGGGACTGCATCAGGGATCCGCTCTGAGCCCCTTCCTGTTTGCGGTAGTAACGGATAGGCTGACAGATGAGGTTAGACTGGACTCCCCTTGGACTATGATGTTCGCCGATGATATTGTGATCTGCAGTGAAAGCAGGGAACGGGCGGAGGAACAGTTAGAAAGATGGAGGCACGCACTGGAAAGGGGAGGAATGAAGATTAGCAGAAGTAAAACAGAATTTATGTGCGTGAATGAAAGGGAGGGGCGGAGGGGGGGGGGAGTGAAGCTCCAGGGAGAAGTGATGGCGAGGGTGGATGACTTCAAATACCGACTTTGGCATTACATATGGGTCCTCTACACCAAGTGTCTCTCATTTTTCCACGTACCTTCGTTTATTATCACCTTCTAAATGTTTAACGGTATCGGAGGCGTATTTTCGTTTTGTCTCAACGGACTTAGCATGGAACAACTGCTTTGCTTGACCGGTGACGTAGTTGCACGAGCTCTATAGATGGGTTTAGATATTTTGTGGCATTTGGGAGATCCCCTAACTAATGACCCCACCCCTCACCATACCTCCCGCCCCGACCGACCCACACAAACACATCCACCTACCAGCTCCGAGTCCCCCGGCTGAGCAGGGTTGCCTTCCAGACTTCTTCACGTTCTCCACCAGCAAGGTGACCACGTCATGGTGGCGGAGGAGGAGGGGAGCGGGGGAGGAGGAGAAGAAGAAGAGGGAGGGGTTGGACACACCTGCTTGTGCGTCTCTTGTCTCAGCAAAGGGGAGGGGCTAAGAGCTGCAGGCTCCTCCTCCTTGCACCTTCGGGCCAGGTAGCCCCACCTGCTCTCACGAGGACAACATGGCCGGGTTTTTGTCTTTTGGCGGTCTCAGGAACCTGCCTGCGAGGAAGACATAACCACGTTTATAAAAACATTCATAGCACGCCACTTGAAACATGATACTTTATTAGTGACATTTTTTTTCCACTACTGCAGCTGTCTTCTATTAATGTTTGGCATTTCTGTTCTCTTGATAAAAAGGACTCGGGCGCACTAGGAGAACGAAGACTGTGTCAATGTGGGCGTTTGTCTTCGCGGCGCATCAAGCCGACAGGAGCGTCGCCGCGGCATCAAACGACGCATTTGATCAGAAAGGGGCTTGGCCGAGTGATTTCAGACCGCTAACAGCAAGACGCAGAGATGAATAAAAGTCGATATACTCCAGCGTGCTGTGGCAGCGGAGCGAAGTGCGTACGTAGCGGCCACATTGGTAAGGGCAACGTCCGCGACAAAGACAATGCGTTAACATTGACATTAAATATGAGCTTGCTCATTTCGCAACCGGTTTTCATGAAGTTTGTCTTTTTCTCATGAAAGCATGCTCTAATAACAGAATATTTAAAAAAAAAAGGCCAACAAATATTCTCATCTATGGAAGATTGTTATGTACAGCGTTGTATGAAAACGTATGCAGCACGATGTGAAGGCTTCTTTATTATTTTATTTTTGTGCAAATGTAAAGTAGGGTGACGCTTTGCCTCTACTAGCTTAGCGTCGCTGTTGGCATGTAGCTCAAAAGGGCGTGTTGTACCGACCTTCTGTTCAAAACCGTGACAACAGATAGACCAAAATGTAGAAAAAGCATCCATGATACTCCAACTTACGGAAGCATATTACTGCCGCACCAAAAAAAAAAAAAAAAAGTCGCATTTCACATTATAATGTGAATTGTTTCACATTATAACGTAGATTTGTTTCATAATAACACAAGAACTAATAAATTTCAACTCTCTTTATCCCGCCCCCCTTCCAAAAGATAATTGTTGACATCATTTAGCCATTTAGTGCTGCGCAAAACATGGATTTGGTGAGTTTTGGGGCGGGATAAATAGGGGTGAAATTAATTTGTTGTTTTTTACGTTATTATGTGAAACGACTCTACGTTATAATGTAAACGATTCACATTATAATGTGATTATAACGATGCAATTATTTATTTATTTTTTAGCGTGTGGCAGTAATACGTTTCCGTACCAACCGTTTCCAAATTAGAGGCAAACTTGCATCCAGCGTATCTTAGTGAACAATCCTTTTCGAAGACCGTATAGAACGGGTGTCAAACTCATTTTTCTCGTGCGCCACATTGTTGTTCCGGTTTCCCTCAGAGGGCCGTTAAGACTGTGGAACAAAAATATTTAATCATCACATTTACATCATCAATTTATTAACTAGTTTTGGAATCAGAAATCAAGGGTAATGTGTTTTTCAACTATTCACGTTTTTTTCAACACATAAATGCTTGTAATAGCTCAACTTTATCATTTATCCTATATGACAATTTGAAATTTTGGTCCAGATTTTTACAAGAAACATGGAAATTGACACTCTAGATTTGGCTTCGCGGGGCACATAAAATCATGCAGCGGACCAGACCTGCCCTCCCCCCTCCTGGCCTTGAGTTTGACACCTGTGGTATAGAAGAAAAAGAAAAAAGACTTTTGTTGTGAAAATATTATTGGCACTTGTCAAGGTGAAAAGCAACGGAAAAAATTCATTCGTTGACAGTAAATTTTCATTGAATTGAACTATTCCTGTGTGAAATTCACATTTTGTTGGTTGAACAGAAATAAGATATATACACCGGCTTTGAATATGAAATTAAGAAGCACTTGGCTGGCCCATCACTGGCATATAGACAAACAATTTACAGTCTGCAAACATTCCCACCTATGGCTAATTTAGTCTTCATGAGAAATTTTGGAACGTGAGAAGAAGCTGCTGGAAAACACACACAAGCACCAGGAGAGCATCGAAACGAGATTCGAACCACAGACCTTTGGGCTGTGAAGCTGATGTGCTAACCACCAACCACTGTGTTGCCCTTTTTGATCATACAAGAATATTAAAATCAGTGCAGGATGTTGAGTCCTACCCATGTATTGTCAATGTGTGTTTGTTTGCTGAGGTTTAATTAGGGCTACCAAGGGAAAGCAGGCCGCCCCATTGAGGCCGCCAAAGCTAGCTGGATGCTAACGCTCACCATTGTTTTCAATGCAGGATGCTACCGCTTGGCAATTGTTGTTCAAGAGGAGCGTCAACGCGATGGTGTCATTTTTGGGGGCTTTTTTCAAACGAGTTTCACGGCAGATAACTGTTCATAATTGAGATCATTTGATTCATTTTATTTGACGTTCGTACTACCCACAAACACACACTTTGATCAGCCCACAAGCTATAAATAACATGTCATCTAGTTATAACATTCAAGGTCGACGTTGGGTTTACATTCCACCCGCGAAGCTCTTGGAAAACAAGCCGACGAGGTTGTATTTGTTCCCGGCCTGGGTGCGAAACACGCCCCGGCCGGCCGGCCGCTGCACTGCGGGGCTAGCAATGCAGCTGAACCCGCCGCTAACCCAGCCGCGAGCCCCGCATCGAGCTAGCAGCAGCAGCAGCAGCAGCAACTGTAAATATCCGACGGGGATGTTGCCGTTCCCCCGTCGGATACTTCTGCGGTTGTACGCGTGAAGAATATTCGGGATTTGCGTTCTCTCCGGGTGCGAGTCTGCGTATATTCGGTTGAACATGAAAGCCGGAGGGTGGAGAACAACACGGTGGGATGCTGCGGGATGGATATACCCAGGCTAGTTAGCTCCCCCTCCCCTCCATCGCCACCGCCACCTCCACCCTCCTCTCGCCCCCAGACGGAACCGCAAAACAAGCGGGCACGTTGCAGGGCTCGGGGTACGGCGGACATGCACGAATGGATGGAAGGCTTACCTCGTCGGACGGACCCCCTCCCCCTCTCCCGGTGCCTGGGGTCAGCCCCGAGTTACTCGGCGTATTGACCCGGTGTGATGGAGCCCAATGCGCCGCTTACAGCCAGCCAGCCAGCCGCCGCCGCCGCCGTCGAGCTCAGCATCCAAAAGGCGGGCGCCGCAATGAATTAGCGTCGCTTGCGCGCGTGGCGTACGATCGATAACCGGTGTGGTCCGATTATTTAAAACGATGATACAGATTTGTAAAGGTGCACGCGAGTGGCGAGGCATTCATAAATAACATTTACGGTGGCACCGAGGAGAGGGAGGGAGGGCAGGGGAGCGAGGGGAGGGACTACAACCCCCCCCCCCCTTCTCTTCCCTCTCCTCAGTATCAGCACCTGCCATTTACAGTTTTTGAGCCAATTTTATCTTAAAAAAAACCTTGCAACATCATGTGAACTAAAGGAAACGTCTGAGAATTAAAAAAAAAAAAAAAACTCAAATGATCTTTTTCCATTGACATGCCATTAATCTTTTCTCCTCTGCCCCTAAAACGTGCATTTTGAGAAATTTATCACATACTTTACAATTAGTTATGACAATTTGTGATGGTGTCAATATCTGCCGTGCAACTGACTGGCGACCACTTCAGGGTGTAGCCTGCCTTTCGCCTGAAGCTAGCTGGGATAGGCTTCAGCTTTCCTGCAACCCTTGTGGGGATAAGCAGCTTGGATAATGACATGACCGTCAATTTCATAGATGCCATTTTGCACCTTCTGGTGTGGCCACAGCGTAAAACAGCAGACCCGCTTTAGAAAGTAAATCCCAGCTCTCTTTTACACTTTATTTACATCTTTATTTCAGCTTCACTTTCAATATTCAAAGCACATTACATATAAATAAAAAGGAAAAGATGGAAGCAGCATCATCAGAACAGAGGAGAACATTGACAAAAATAAAACAAAAGCCTCTACAGAGGCCATAAAGTGAAAGGGGCAGAAAAAGAAAGTGACTTTAAATACAAAAAGTGTACATTGAAAAAAAAAAAAAAAAAAAAAGGCGAAGGTGACAAAGTGCAGTTAACGAGTGTAAATGACAAACATGCTCGGGCCAAAGTGCCAAGTCGACCTCTGCTCTGTTAAACAGTTTTAAGAGCAGCTGGAAAAATCTCATCCATTCCCTCCAAAAAAGGTACAAACGAGAGCAAAGAAGCTCAAGGGCCAAAAATCACATCCTGTGTTCTTAAAAAAAGCCAAAAGACACCAGAAACGTGTACAAAGATTGAAGTGCGGATGACAATCCGGCATTTTCATGGTGACGTTGCTCAGTGATGACCGGACCAGGGTCGATCAGTAGGGATTCCATAGGTACTGGTCCGAAAACATCGGGACCTGTTGATCGCCGGCGCTGAAATCTACAATGAAATTAAAAAAAAGTTCATAAATAGAAGCTCCACCACTTGTGAATCCCCCCCCGCCCCCCAAAAAAAAAGTTAATCAATTTAATATTTTGCACTATCCACTTTAGTAATTGTACCAATTGGGGGGGGGGGTGTATCCTTTATGCCATAGGTGTCAAACTCAAGGCCCGGGGGCAGATCCGGCCCACTGCATGATTTTATGTGGCCCACAAAGGCAAATCATGCATATCAACTTATAATTTTTGTGCATTCCCCCCTAATGGCAAACTCGAGCGGAAAAGGAAAGTGACACTGGTGGAATATTTGTCGAGGAAGTGACTTACCGGGATTGTTTTTTGTTTTAAACCAGCCCGGTTAACACTGCACTAGCCTGTTGCTGCTGTGTTACTGTCGTGTCAGTAATTTTTACCAGTATTTATTTTTTTTGAAAAACAACCCTGTTAGTGCTGTCCTACCGTGTTGCTACCGGTACGTCCCCCCCCCCCCCCCCTCCAAAACCAGCCCAGTTCGTTCTACCGTGTTGTTGCCATGTTAAGCTAAGGCATTAAAACTTTGGAAACTGCGTCCAGTCTCTTTGTAAATCTCATTTCAATGTGGGCACTTGCGGCTTATGTACCAAATGGTATTTCCTTTCCAAATGTACTGAGTGAGGCTTATAAAAATCTGATGCACCCTGTAGGCTGGAAATTACAGTACTACCGTAAGCAAGCTGTTGACTTTCATGCGTTTTTGTGCTCTCACCCCCTGTATGCTCATCTTCCAGCTGGAGGTGGAGCCAGTCAGCCATGTTGTTGTCAGTCAGCTGAATCCTGAAGGAGCAGCTGAGGCCAGGGGGAGAGCGAAGGGGTCTGCGTCTCCTCTCGGGATCCTAGTGGGGAGGAAAAACCACAGTACTCACTATGCTAGGGATGCTCTGAAAATTGAGTTCTCCTGCAAGTCTTTCTGGATTTTATGTCCCTGACTTTTTTTGAGTAGTGCAAGGAACCGACGCACTAAGTTACCGGTGACAGCGGAACGTTCCAGGCGTCCGGTAGCTCCGGCGACATGTCAGCCGACAGGGGGGACACAGAGGAGGCCTTCGGGGCCGCCGGGCTCTCATTCTCTCTCTGCTTCTCTCCATCGTCACACAAGTCAGAGGTCATCTTTGCCAGCTGGTTCTCACTACAAAAAAAAAAAAAAAAAAAAAAAAAAAAAACCGACAATCAATGTGGCGCTCAAAAAAAAAAATAAAAATAAAAAAACCACCTACAGTTGCTCCACGGGGTCAGGAGTGAGGTCGCAGGCATCCGACGGGGCGTCGCTGGGCGGGTCCCACTGGTGCAGCGCTCGTCGCCACAGGCGGACTTGCATGTCCCAGGAGCGCCTGCTGTACTTCCTGTACTTGTTGGGGGTGGATGGGTGGAGCTTCGGGTCTCTCAGGTGTCTGAGGAGGGGGAGTTTTGACAGTGCGGCAGAAATTATCTTTTCATGGCATACATTCAAGAGAAAAACAAAGTTGTGAAGTTTGTAGCAGTTTAAAAAAAAAAAAAAAAAAAAGTCAAAGAAAAGAATCAGATCTTTTCAGTTTTTGTGCATGTGACGACGTGAACTTAAGAGACCGCCCACTGGAAGTGCTGTAATTTGGAGTTTCAAATTAAGAGCAACAACTACGAGTGCCGCACGTGAAATCATTTGGCGAGGACTCATCTTCAGCGCCGTCGCAGACCTACTTTGGGACTTGTTCCAGGTAGTTCTGGTAGCCACTCGTGGTCTTTCCGTACAGGATCTGCTTCTGTCTGCGCTTGAGAACCGCGGCGTTGGTCTCGGCGCTGTTCGGGTCTGGTATGCGAGGGAAGCAGCGAGGCAGCGAAGACCTGCTGAGATGAAGAGATAATGCTGCTTTATTAGACTGGGTATCTTTTTCCCCCTTTCGGCTTGTCCCGATTAGGGGTCACCACAGCGTGTCATCTTGGACTGGCTATAAGCAATTAATTAAGGGTTCAGATAGCGCACTGGTGCCCAGACTTTTTTTACCCCAAGATGTACTTCTGAAGCATCCAGCCTTTTCTTTTTTCGAAACTCCCTCGCGATCGCGACGCACTGAGCACCCCTGAGATAGCGGGACGGCGCCCCGTTAACCACACCTTTTGTCCAGATCTTCGGTTCCCACAGCGATGCTGCTGGTGGACACTTTAAGGATGCAACGCTCCAAGATTGATGTCCTGCATCCCCCCCCCCAAACAAAAACAAAAAAAGTTGAATAGACCTTTAAAAGCATTTTAGCAGTCTTGAACCTCAATACCCCCAAAAATCACACCTGCGTGGTTTAGTAGTGGCAGATCTCTCCCCTCCTCGCAGGCCGATTTCCGTCGGCGACATCGGGATCGGAGAAACGTTACTGGGACCAGGAGAAAAAAAAAAAAAAAAAAAAAAAAAAAGTCAACCCTAAACCAAATCTCAAAATGGCTAAAATCTAAACTTAACCACATCTACAACCGTACAAACTGAATTGCATTTTCACTACAGAAATGCACAATGTAGGAGAGCTTTTTTTTTCTAGACAAGTTGATCGGGCTCCACAAGGAGGAAAAAGAAAAAAAAAAGCTTATAAATAAGCAATTAGTCACTTTTCCGATGTTCCCCTCTAAGATCCAGCTCCATTTTTCATCAAAACCCCTGAACAAAAGATTTCATCTCAAAATGGGAGAAATTGAGGCCACGATTAAGTGATTCGACTTTGGAGCTCGGTCACGGACAAAGCAAACGCTAGCGGCGTGCAATACTGACCTGACCAGTTTCTCGAAAACAGAGCTGCAGCCAGGTAGAAGCCAAGGCTCTGGGGTGGAGCACCCGGCGGAAGCGGCCACGAACGGATCGGGGAGGCCGTTCAACATGGCCGTCGACCAGCCCTTCGCACAGACGCATGACCGTGGGCTGAAACAGAAACTGAGATGAAGCACTCAGGTCAGACCAGCAGATGTCAAAACCCCAAACTGGAGAAAAATGTTGAATGAGTTAGGAATAAAGAGCAATTCCACCCCCCCCCCCCAAAAAAAAAAAAAAAAAAAGTTAAATTGAATACACACAGATGCAACTTTTGCTTTAATAGCAAACAGCAATCCAGTCACGCTTCATTTTGCTAAGACCAACTAGAGCAAGGGCGTCAAACTCATTTTTTGTCGCGGGCCACATTGGACTTGCGGTTTCCCCTCAAAGAGGCAGTTATGGCTGTGAAATGATAAAAATCTTCATATTTACACGTGAAATTTATTAACTACTCTGGAATCGGAAGTCAGGTTTTTCCCCAACTATTGTTGTACGGTAACACAAAAATGATTGTAATTGTTCAATGTTATCATTTAAGATATGAAAGTTTAAAATTTTGGTACAGATTTGGCAGAAAACAAAAAGTTGATACACATGAATTTCCTCTACGGGCTACATGAAATCATGCAGCGGGCCAGATCTTGCCCCCAGGCCTTGAGTTTGGCACCTGTGAACTAGAAGCACATTTGTAGCAACCCCCCTAACCATCTGACCGGTCAAGTTTAAAATGTGATGAATTTTCCATACGGGCGCATTGTAACAGGTTTTGCTTGACATGGAGCGGCAAAATAAATAAATAAATAAAAAATTCCTAGTCAGCAATTAAATGCGAGCAAAAGTTTCGTAGCACGTCAGAGGACTTCCTGAAGAATTTTACATTAAAAAAAAAAAATAAATAAAATCACAGGCGGGGATGCTCAATTCTTCAGATTGGTCTTGCTCGCAAATACCTTTCCAGTTCAGATAGCCACATTTGGGAAAAAGTACCTTAAAATATAAATATATACAAAATGAAAATAAATTCTTGAAGGCTTTTTTTTTTTTTTTTGAAAGGAGAGTTATCTTCTGAAATTGAGAATCTCGACTGGCGTGCGTCAGCGGCACATGGCTACATACACGCCGGCTTTACTGACGTTTCCAAGTTCGCGTATCATTTTATTAGTGGAAGACACAAGCAAAGAGCCCGCTATATCATTATAGTTATGATATTGGCGCGTTACCGACCTGGAGGAGAGCAGCGGGCTCTGGGCTCCACTTTCCCCTCCGCTGCGTGACATGAATATTCGAATCTGGCGCCTTCGCCTCGGAAGCGCAGCGGTCGTGCTCCATTTTAGTTGCGTCTTTAATGAGACGCACCTGCAAGGGGGTGTGGCCTGCCGGAGATGCACATTTTAAATCATTTTAATATTGCCATTTAAATCTTCCGCCAATGCATGAATATTAAAAAAACAACAACGAATAAATCGTATTTTTTTAAAAATCATTTTGTATAGCACTAAGAACCTTCATTTCTTTAATTTTGCAATAATACAATTATTTACTATTCACCCACAATTTTCTCACTTCTAGTTTTATTCCCCTTATTAAAAATTTCAGTACTAGCACCCCATGGGAGGGGAATAACACGAATATGTTGTCCATATGATGCTCTGTTACTATCTTTATTGTTTTTATGTAATTGTTGAATTGTCAAGTTTTTCAATACGGTCGATACTTACTGTAAATGTGACTTTATCACAAAAAATATAGAATCTTGTGTATTTACAGCAATTTTTTCTTTAATTTACGTACGTTTGAGACGTAGAAAGCGCTTTCAAATTTCTTGCTATTCTCGTTTTCGCCTGCTTCTCCGATGCACTAGATGGCGCTGTACTGTCAAATGTCAACACGTGAGCTTGCCATACCGGAAATTATCGCAAACATGGCGTCCGGCAGTGGGGTAATATTATTTTATACTGCTTTCTTTGCATTGTTTATAGGCGTAACTAATCTTTTTGAAGCAATGACACAATTTTGACTTGGTTTCCGAGTTTCTGTGAGACGTTTCCCTGTAAATTCGAGAGAGAATCCCTCGCACCTCATAGAAACAATAACAATATAAATACAGAAAGGCGGTTTTCCGCTGGTAGCTGCAGCTTGTCGCTGTGCGTACAAACGCAAGACAGTTGGTAACTTAAGTTGGTTACTTAGTTTTTATTGTAATGAATTGCTGTACAAAACGGACAATCAGTTTGTGCTCAGCGAGTCTCCACAGCAACAACATTTCTTGTTACGAGTATAGGGAATTTGACTTCACGTGCCTGCAGCTGAAATACTGCAAAATATCTGCCAAATTTTACACTCATTCATCTCGTGTGTTCAGGACTTGCAAACTTAATACAAAATTGTGATGTGAAATGTTTTTCACGTGTAATGGCATGTTTAAAATATGTATTTGTAAATGTTAATACCGACCTGAATGAGTGTGTCGTTACGGAATACATTAAAATGTCAATCTTTGACGCTTTTCTTGGTAATTGGCATGGGGGCTCTTGCGTAAGGTACACCAAGAATCCACTGTATGTACCTTTTTATAACCTAGGGTCATGCTTTTCTTTCAGTCGAGTAAGAATGAGTTCCGTCGGAAGTGGGACAAAGACGAGTATGAGAACCTTGCGCAGAAGCGTCTCGCTGAGGAGCGGGAAAAGGAGAGCAGAGATGGTGAGCCGTCGTTTTCTTTCGACCCGTTTTGCAGACAATCCCGACTCTGCTTTTTAATCACAAAAACTGTACAAACTCATCACGCGTCTTAGGGAAAATCGTGCCGCCGGTTAAGCGGGAGAATCTGCGGCACCGAGACTACAAAGTGGACCTGGAGTCCAAACTGGGGAAGACCATCGTCATCACCAAGACGACGCCCCAGGCTGAGATGGGCGGGTATGTCGAGTTAAAAGCACCTCACTGAAGGATGGATTGAGACATTTAGGATTTGCTCCTGGTAATCTTGATCTTCTTTCAGCTACTACTGCAACGTGTGCGACTGCGTGGTGAAAGACTCCATCAACTTCCTTGACCACATCAACGGCAAGAAACGTGAGTACCTGTCACGCAAGAGTCATCTCGGGTACTTTCACGTTATACTTAAAGGTCAAGTGTCATGCCTATAAACATTCTAAAATAGATATTGTAATGAAAAATCTAGATAACAATATTCACTTCAATGTCCATACGAAAAAATATGAGCGGAGAGCGCGTCACCCGTGCAAAAATTTGCGGAAGTCTCATTCGACATCCAAGCGGTCGCCATATTGCCTGCATCTTCTGTCTGTGATGTCACACTAGGACATTCGCCATTGAAAACACGCTGCGGCACCTACTATGGGAGACGAACACTCCCCTTCTGACACGGAAGCTCTTTTCGAAGAAGAGAACATCTCACAACCGAGTGAAGTGACCGGGGCAAGATTACCATATTGTTTCGAGCCATATTTAGATGATATGTGGATCACATCCCCCCGTAAATGTGTCGATGTGCGCATCCGACACACACATGACACATTTAGCACCCCTGTCATACGTAGGAAGATCTTTTATGTTATGAGACACAGATTACGTGGTCCCCCCCAAACTATCATTTTTTTTCGTAGCTGTATACACACACCTATCTGTCATTTGGAACCCACGAAGCTCTCGTCCTTTGCACCCGTGCAATCCATTTTTCACGATGAATCGAGTTTTTTTTGAAAAGTATGAAGGGTAAATCCATCCTCCCGAGAGTTCAAACAATATCCAGCAATACAGCGAGCCGGCATTTTGGCTAACACGTAGGTACAAAGAGCTACCTTCCAGCAGGTAAAACTAGTAAACAGATGAGCCCGCCTGAGTGGGCTCGTTTGCTACTAACATCACTTCCTGCTTGTTCTCGAAAACAAATCCCTCGAGAGGATTTTCATGGCGGGAGTGACCAAAATCCATATGAAAAATCATGTTGTGTAGTGAAAAAACTTTTTTTTTCCAATAATAACATACTAAAAAATCATGCATTTCATGACAGTGGCACTTTAAGTAGTAGTATATGTGCAAACAAAAAAAAAGTGATACAAGTGGGATTTCTGATTAATAATTGTAAAAGTAAAAAAAAAAAAAATACTCGAGTACGGATACCTGAAAAATCCACTTTAGTTCTGGAACAAAGTGTTACTTGGCACCTCGATGAGTCAGCCTGCAAACTTCACGTATGTGTGCGCAGATCAGAGGAACCTCGGCATGTCCATGAGGGTCGAAAGGTCGTCCCTGGATCAAGTGAAGAAACGCTTTGAGGTGAACAAGAAGAAAATGGAAGAGAAGCAGAAAGAGTACGACTTTGAGGAGCGCATGAAGGAGCTGCGAGAAGAGGTCAGGAGAGTAACGTGCTAACCTATTCCTCAATTTTTGCATGCCCCAACTTTCAAGTCACTCGCTCGATTTTAAAAACTTGCTCAACTAAAGTGAAGAAATCAGAAACTGACATTATGAGCTGTTTATTCGTTCGGTGCACAGCGAGTCTCATTGAAGACGGGTGTTACTGTGACTGCGAATGCTTTCTTTGTCGGTCTACGTGCCCGGCGATTGTCTGGTGGCCTCGCACTCACAACTCTCAACGAGGAAATGCGTGCATGGAAAATAGATGGGTTGTAGTTAAGTGAACGTAAATGTGTGCGTATGTTCAGGAGGAGAAGGCGAAGGCCTACAAGAAGGAGAAACAGAAAGAGAGGAAGCGTCGGGCGGAGGACGACGGCGACTTCGAGGACGACGACGAGATGGCGGCTGTCATGGGGTTCTCGGGCTTCGGGTCATCTAAAAAGAGTCATTGACGGCTCGGGTACGTCGCCGCTGTTGAGGCGGGGGGTGGGGGTGGGGGGGGCTGAAGGAGGCGCACGTGAGACGAAGGACGCACACATGGCAGTTAGTCGTCTCCGTGATGTTCAGATTCCAAATAGTTTCTATTTCCTCGTTCCGCTGGTTTGACCCATTTTTGTGTTTTTTCTTATTTTGAAAGCATTTTAGCGCAAAGCTGAACAGACTGTTCGTTTGCAGGTGAAGCTCCTCATGTTTAACAGAAATAGGCCAACATTACATAAATTATTGGAATTAATGACACTTTTATTTTTGTCCTTCATTGGAAGTCACTCTCACTAAGTCCCTTGTTCATACAGTATTTCTCTTCATAATGCTGCAAACATGGATGTCACTCAACACAAAATCATTTGTCATCCAGAAACTCTTATTTGCTGTATATTGTCTTGTTTTCTTCTGCTTCAAACGTTTTTTTTAATATTAATAAATGAGATTTTTTTTTTTTAAATCAGTTGTTGACTGAATGACATGACTTGTTAATACAGTACTTTTTAACTTGGCAAGAAATTTCCATCAATCACAATTTTACAAGAGTGTGACTTGGCAATTGCTACTTGAGTCCAGAAAATAAGACTAGATCAGGGGTGTCAAGCTTGTTTTTGTCGCGGGCCACGTTGTGGTTACGGTTTCCCTCGGAGGGCCGTTATGACTGTGACATCATAAAAAAATCTTTCACCGCCTAATCATGTTTACGCGTGGAATTTATGAAATGCGTTTGGAATCAGAAATCAAGGCTATGAGTTTTTCAACTGTTGTTGATCTTTGGAAACGCAAAAATGCTTGCTCTATCTCAACGTTATCATTTAGGATGTGAAAATTGGAAATTTTGGTCCAGATTTGAGCAAAAATCACAGAAGTTGATGCACATGATTTGCCTTCGTGGACCACATAAAATCAAGCGGCAGGCCAGATCTAGCCTCCGGGCCTGGAGTTTGACACCTGTGCTCTCGATGACTACAAATAAATTATTGAGCTAAGAAATAATTAGCGCAAAAAAGCGATGCCGCACATTTATTTAATGAAGCTGAACTCTTTAAATGCCTATGCTGGTTGTGCCTTTCTGTGTCAACAAAACAAAAAAAAGCATTTGTCCCACCATGTCAAAAGTCATCTTTTTTTTTGACAAGTGACACACAAGACTCACAACACAAGTGCGAGGGCAAACGCCGGTCCGAGATGACATAAGTGCAAAAAAAAAAAAAAGTAAATTCAGGTCATCGCATACTGTACCATTTGGTTCTTGAGATTTGCTTCTGATTTCCTCTCACTTCAGGATGTGGGTCTGACTCAAGTAAAAGTAGACCAACATTTCAATAAAAAGGGCCAATTTTTTTACTTTAATAAATTACTACTAATAAATAAATTAGATCAGAATTATTATTTGCCAATTATGCCACCAAAAAAAAAAAAAAAAAAAATGGGAATTTGTCTTTGATCGTTGGAGCCACATGAGTACGACGACAGACAGCCACTGTGACAAAATACACTTGTAGGACATAACGGACGGACGGTCATTGAGCATATGGGGGGGTGTCATCGAAATTTAAAGTAGCATTGCCTTGCAGAGTTTTATTAGTTTTGCACACAACCTGTTTACAGCAGTGTCCTTGGTTATGATATTTGGTGCTAAAAAAATAATAAACCAGTATTTTTTTTTTATTTCTAATTAAATTGCGTGCATGTGCATTTGGGGCCCAGCCTCAGCCAGATTCTGTCTCCAGCGTTCTCATGGGAATTTGAGACCTCAGCTCTAGAACAAGTGAAACAAGCAGACATAACACAAAAAATGATATTGAGTACATATTCAGTCAAAGTTAGTGGACAAGTGCCACTTTTTCCCCTGCAAGAATTTAACCCAGATCTAGGGACTTGGACTATTGTCTAAATATACTGTGCACTATGCACAAAAAGTTGGGGAAATTATGACTTGTGTAGGTCAAGGCAAATAGTGGTTAGCATGTATGGCTCACAGTTGAGAGGTCCTGGGTTTGAACCTCGGCTGTTGGATGTTGGATTTGTGGACAACGCTACATTATCCATAGCTGTGAATCTGAGTGTGAATTCTTGTTTCTCTATTATTTCCTAGTCGATATGGCACGTCAATATTTTGTGAAAACTCAAATAACTTACACACTCCCCTTCTCAAAAGGGATTTGTAGTTGAATGAGAGAAGGACATAAACCAGCAGCAATCTAGCATGTAAACAATCATAAACCCATGTTACATAAATACCTGTATTCAAAAGTTCCATAATTCAGCACAACGAAACCAGCTTCACACGAGCCTCATCAATAGTATTAGCTAGCATGCTAGCCAGAATAACAGCGTTGCACAAACTTCTCACAAGGGCAACCAAATACTTGCACCTGTGCCATTATTGGTCGTTTGGCATTTCCACGGAACAATAAATGTAAAACTACAAAGTGGACGAAATAGGCTATTAGTAGCTGGATCGGGAGAGAACCGTACTAGCCAACAAAAGAGGATATCTCACATGCAGATGCCAAAATATTCAGAATTGACTATCAATAATTTCAATCTAACAACCACACCAGGATTCCACCAGATGGCACCACATTAATACATCTATTATTGCATTAGTCTGAGTAGTGATAGACGGGATTCTTAGCAAACAATGGAGGAGAGGGTCCAATGATGATATTGAGTACGTTGACACAATAGAAAGAACAAATATTTGCCGTAACTTCAAGTGGAAATAAAGCTAAAATGCGCCTTGTGATGGGTCTCGGCCGCTGACTCAGCGCCGTCAAAGTCACCCGCCGGCTTGTTCCGCTTTGTGGTGAAGAGACTCAGGGGCGGGAGGAGGAGGGAGATGCTACCGAACCTCATCTCCCCGCGGCCTCCCGTCTGCACACTCACTTCCTCTTAGGTTAAGAAAGAGAAAGAAAAACGCAGCAAGTAGAAGCGACAGGAAGAACGAAGGAAGCCATCTTGGTTCCACTTTGACATGTCGGGCTAGGCGACGACGTGAACGCTCCAGATCGTTTTTTTTCGCAGACTTTTCAGTCAGGAAGTCCCACCACTGGATGAAAGTGAAGTTGAGGTTGTTGCAGAGTTGGTGGGGCTGTAAAGAGAGAGTTCGGTTCTCAGGCCCCTTAAAAAAAAAAAAACTTACAGTACTGGGAAGTCTTCAAGCGGCGAGGCAGACCACGCAGGATGAGCGGCGGCCGAGTGCCATCCCGGTCGGAGGTCGCGGAGTGGAACCCTCAGCAGCTGGCCGACTACCTGCGGAAGGTCAGACTGTTTTTTTTTTTTTTTTTTAAACCGAAAAGCGATCGTGTCCATAACGTGCGACCACGCTTGCCAACACTCACCTTCGTGACTGTTTTCACCTCTCCGTTGGATCACGGCAGACATTTTTACTTTGGAGTCAGGCGGTCGTGGCTCGTAAATCTGCAGTTGGTCAAAAATGTTGCCGTCCTGACCTCTTGACCTGAAAACGTACAGTAGAGGGAGCAAGTAACGCCCATCCTGGCCTCCCTCCGCTGACTGCCTGTGCACTTCCGAGTCCCTTTTGAAGAGTCTTGAGATTTGTCTTCACATCTATCCTTTCTCCCAACGTATGAGCAGGGATGAGAATGACCAATTTGAAAAAACACTGAAAATGCACAATTTTTTTTTTTTTGATAAAACACACTGTTAAACGGTGACCTCTGGTTAATTCTAACGGTGTCAATTCAGGGCAATCATAATATTTTGAAAACTTAAACTATGAGTCCATACAACCAAAATAATTTTGCCAAACTTCAGACATAAAAATGTAGTGAAATTTATATCAAATAGGCTCCTGCACTTACAAATTATACTTCATAATCGTAATAATTTGTAATTTGTTCATATATATATATATATATATATATATATATATTCATCCATTTTCTTTTGCCGCTTATCCTCACGAGTGTCGCGGGGAGTCCTGGACCCTATCCCAGCTGTCAATGGGTAGGAGGCGGGGCACACCCAGAACTGGTTGCTAGCCAACGGCAGGGCACATCGAAACAGACAAGTCGCACTTACAATCACACCTAGGGACAATTTAGATTGGGTCCAATTAATGCTGCATGTGTTTAAAATGGGAGTGCACATTTTCAGAGGAAAAAACTCGGAATTCCGCAAATCCGCGGAAAATTCTCAACCCTGTATAAGCGTATGTTTAGGAAGGACGGAACCATCGCTGGTCCTTCACTGTGGAACGAGTTCCCAGAGCACATTGCTCGAGCACCTCGCTACCTATTTTTAAAGGGCAACTAAAAAGAGGGGAGGGGGGCAAAACACTAGTCAAAACACTGTACTCTGATTAAAACTGCATTCCCGGTGTAAGAATTGAATGGAACAATCAATCACAGTACGTGCAGCGTCGCGTTGGTCACAAGCCGGTGACGTCACAAGTACAGTGAGGTCGTTGCTTCGTTGACTGCACGTTTCAGGAAGTCTGCTTTCTTGGAATTGGATCGGTAGGAACTCCAAAATGTGTCAAAAGCAAGTGTGCAGTTTCGCTTTTGCGAATTAAATTGCGTCATATTCGTAGGACATCGCACCTCGCTTTGTCAACATGTCAAAATGGTGGCCCCCGGAGGTGGGTTAATGCAATGTTTTCAAAGTATTTGTCACAATAAATAACTTTTGAAGAGTCACTGATGGTGGTGTGGTACACACGCCTGCCTTCTTCTTCGATTCCTGCTCAGTGATGGTGCCAATATCTGACTGGTGACCAGTTCACGGTGGAGTCTGCCTTTCGCCTGAAGCTAGCTGGGACAGGCTCCAGCTTTCCTGCAACCCTTGTGAGGATAAGCAGCTTGGATAATGACATGACAAATGCCTTTTGGATTGAAGTAAACAGCCCCATGTAAAGAAGATCAGGGACATTTAGAAGATAAAAGTTTTGACATCTTGGATTTCATTCCCTTTTAAAATCTCGATGTGACTTTCCGCGTTTTTGTGTTCGTATGTGCGTTGCAGATGAATCTGACTGACTGTGACAGAACCGTGCTGAAGTACTCCATCACCGGAAAGCGGTTTGTGGTGAGTTCCTTCTGCAGACAGCGAGATGCGCACCCCCGTGGATCAACATCCGCGTCAGCTCTTGTCAACTTTTACGCAACTTACGGTTCTCACCCCGGCCAGCGGGCAGTTTGTCGTGTCCGCTGCGCGTGCGAGTGACCGTCTCCGTGGGCAGCCGGGAAAAACCTGTGATGACATGTTAAAAAGGAAATGAATTGTTTTGATAGCTGTAAACAAGGTGACTTGTCGTTTTCTGTATACAGAACCTGACTGACAACGACCTGCAGAAATTCCCCAAACTTCTTACGCCGTAAGTTTTTTTTTTTTTTTAACTATAAGCACAACTACTGAAAAACAATATTAGAATTTTCACATTTTCCAGTTTCACAGACTGGATTGATCAGTTAAGTTGTCAAGGTACTGGCAAGAAATATTGGTGTCAAACTCAAGGCCCGGGGGCCCACATCCGGCCCACCGCATGATTTTATGTGGTCCGCGGAGGCAAATCATGTGTATCAACTTCCATGATTTTTTGTTCAAATCTGTACCAAAATTGCAAATTGTATAAATGATAACGTTGAGATATGACGAGCATTTTTGTGTTAGCAAACAACAATAGTTGGGAAAATCATATTACCCTTGATTTCATGTGTAAATATGATGAGACGGTTAAAGAGATTTATCGTTTCACAGCCATAACGGCCCTTTGAGGTAAACCGTAAGTACAATGTGGCCCGCGACAAAAATGAGTTTGACACCCCTGTGGTAGAGTATGAAAGCACTGTTGGACAAGTTCTCCAGAGACTTGTACACGCGTCATTAAAAAGTGAATTTTGTGTTCCATTTATTAGAAGAAAAAAAACTTGTAAAATTCAGCTCATTATGAACGTACGAGGTTGTGTGTTTTGCGTTTGTGTGTCCTCACAGGATCATTTCGAAGTTGAGTGCTGATATCGGCAAGAAAGAAGAAAAACGAAGCCTCTTTGGTAAAAAGTGGGTTCCTGTTTCAGTCATGCAACATGCAGCGGTACCTCGATTTACACGTGACCCAGTTTACAGGTGTTTAGAGATACGAGCCGTGTCAGATGAATTGCTTTTTTTTTTTACCATCTCCTAGAACACAGGTGTCAAACTCGAGGCCCGGGGGTCAGATCTGGCCAGCCACATGATTTTATGTGGCCCGCAAAGGCAAATCTAGCGTCAATTTCCATAATTCTTATAAAAATCTGTACCAAAATTTCAAACTTTCATCCATCATAAATGGTAAAGTTGAGATATTACAACCATTTTTGTGTTACCAAGCGTGAATAGTTGAAAAACACGTGACCCTTGATTTCTGATTCCAAAACTAGTTCATAAATGGATTACTTAAATGTGATGAGATGATTAAATATTTTTTATTCCACAGTCGTCACGGCCCTCTGAGGGAAACCGGAAGAACAATGTGGCCCGTGAGAAAAATGAATTTCACACCTGTCCTAGAATAAACACCACAATGACAAACTGTTTCATATATTACCTTTTTTTTAAAAATTGTGATTATTGTATATTCTTCGGAAATACAATACTGTAGATTGCTATTTTTATTTGGGTTTTTGGGGCCGCCAGTGCCTTCATTTCAACAGGGGAAGATAATTTGGGATTTTTGGGCTGCAAGCACGAGCACGCAATAAATTCAACTCATAAATCAAGGCACCACTGCAATTGTGAATATTGCTCATGCATAACAGTTTTTTTTAACACAGAAATGATTAACTGAATGTCTTTCTTTTCACCGCAGAAGCATGACACCTAGATTTCCAGAACCAGGTACATATTATCGTAATGATCACTAACTCATAATTTATGCCGACGTCATCCTCCTACTACTCACAGCTACTCGAGGCATCTTTGCACAGTACTGTGAAACCATTGAAATACAAAAAAAAAAAAAAAACATCAATAATTATTCTTACAAATAAAAATAATTTGAGTTTGGGGAAAAAATTGGATTTCAAAGGTGCATTTTTTTCTGAAAATGTTTGCAAATTGGTGCACGGAGACTATTATTTCATATGATAACTCATTTAATAGTCCACGTTTCTAGTTCCAGTATTGTTAATTTTCAATCAAAAAACATCCTGAATTGTTTAGTTGTAAATGAGACTTTGAAAAATATGCTGTTCATGGAGTGAAATCAATTATATCCGCTTCGCATGAAATAGGGAGTTTGACAAATTTAGAACAATTCTTCAAAAAAAGAAGCTTCAAAAAGTTTACTGCCACTCTCAGTTGATTCTTACAGTAAGATTAAACATAAAATACAGAGAATTACCCATTGTGTACGTTCAACTACTGAATAGAGAAGCTTTGCCTTAAGAAATTCTGCTTAGCTTAATGCTATCAAGACAAAACATCATTGACAGGCTAACAGTGAGCTGAGGTTTTGCGTGATTTTAGAGGCCTATTTATCCTGGAATTTCCACATTTGTACATGTTGGTGACTTATTAAAGCTGCTAATAACGTGAAATCGTCTTCTATCTTTGACAGTTTGTGACGTTAAAGGATCGTGTGACAATCAATCTGTAAGTTGATGTTTTACCTCAATGATGAAAATGCATCGAACCACTTTATCATCCTGACTAATTTTTTAACAACGTTTTGCGGCTGCTGTATCTCAGGACGACGACGACGACGTCAACGATTATGAGAGTCCCAACAGTTGCAGCGAGGAGAGCGGCCAGAGTGACTACGAGGAACCCAACGACGACGTGGACGCGGCCGAAGCGGAACATTACGAACCTCCACCCTCTGAACCCTCGGAGGACTTGGCCAACAAGCTGCGCAGCGTCGTCCACCACAGAAACTCCGAATACATTGGTAATATGAATTCAGGCTGATGCGTTTTTTGCTGTCACCATGGCGACCGGCATTACTTTGATTCGAATGTATCCCTGCAGACACAGATAAACGCGCCTCATCCGGAGGTCCGCCGCCTGCTGTCTGCCCTCGACCACCTGTGGCATCACGTTCTGCGCTGTCGCCTTGGGTACTGAGACTTTAATGTTTGAACGCTATTTGAAGTCATAATCACCATAAGGTGCCTTTGAGACCTCCGCATTTTACCCCAAAAAGTTCCGATTTACCTTGAAATTTTCACTCAAGTCGATGTCATGAAGGGCGGCACGGTGGATCACCTGGAAAGCGCTGGCCTCACAGTTCTGAGGTCCAGGGTTCAATCCCAGACCCGCCTGTGTGGAGTTTGCAAGTCCTCCCCGTCCTTGTGTGGGTTTTATACGGGCACTCTGGTTTCCTTCCACATCGCAAAAACATGCAACATTAATTGAACACTCTAAATTGTCCCTAGGTGTGATTGTGAGTGGAGCAGTTTGTCTCCATGTACCCTGCAATTGGCTGGAAACCAGTTCAGGGTGTACTCTGCCTCCTGCCCGTTGACAGCTGGGACAGGCTCCAGCACTCCCCACGACCCTCATGAGGATAAGCGGCGAAGAAAATTGATGAGGTGATGGAGACTCTAAATTGCACCTAGGTGTGATTGTCAGTGCGACTGTTTGTCTCTAGGTGCCCTGCGATTGGTTGGCAACCAGTTCAAGGTGTGCCCCGCCACCTGCCATTTGATAGCTGGGAAAGCCTCCAGCACTCCTGTGACCCTCGTGAGGATAAGCGGTGAAGAAAATGGATGGATGGATAGACGTTATGCTTGCTTCTAGGATGAACTCCTGCCACCCCCCCCCCTTTTTTTAAATAGGTTAATGGACAGCAGTTTCAGGGACAGATGCAAAATGTCCAATATGATTATAAAAATAAAATGACTTATTTTATCAAATAACTTGTTGGAGGAAATTAAAACCAGATAGAAGAAAAAAATGTTGATTTAATATCGTTGAACCTCTTGCTGAGAGAGTGGGTGGACACACATTGTAGTTTGCATGCCAACATCACATACTTTTATGTATAAGATGAGTGAGTGATGAAATATCTACATAAAATCAAAATATCGGAAATTGACCATGCTCTTCAAAAACAAGCCAATCACACATATTGATTGTAGGGTTTTTTTTCCTATTGTTTCCACAGCCAGCTGAGTCCGGTCAAGATCACTCTCCACAGTCTAGTCGACGAGCATCAGAGAAGTGTGAGTTAAAAAAAAAAAATCCTGATCTTTCCATATTATAATGAGAGATTCAGGTAATATGATGATTGTGATTGGTCATTCTCAGGGTCTCATTACATTGTATTTTTTTAGTACCTCGAGGACCGCCGCAGATCTTCCGGAGCAACAAACCGGGATGGAATCCATCTCCCATTCGAGGTACAGCCCAATTTACCGCGGTTGAGCTACGTTCAGGGACACTGATATTTCCCAACTGTACGGGAAAACTCCAAAATGTGCTGAATATTTGAAGGTATTGCTTTGAGCACTTTCAATCATCATAATGAAGCCACAATTAATTCTTCACAGGTCCTCAAGTGGCAGTGAGGGTGAGTATACATATTTTTGAAATATCCTACACACATTAATGCATTTTTTTCCCCTCTTTATTAATTTGACCCAAGTATCATTGCTATTTTTTTTAATTTAGCATCTCCTCTTTCCCCTAAACTTTAAATGCGTTAATATTGTTTTGATGTATTTGTATAATACATTTCTATGTATAAACAACATAATGTTTATATTTATTCATAATCAACAATCAAATATTTAAAGGTTAAAATATATACATAAATAAGAGTATTTTTGTATATTTTGTTATATTTGTAGATTCAGTGTATATTTACTGAATAATAATTACAGACAAGGTAAATTATAAAGGTATGTGGCATTTTGATGTATTTTTATATTATTAATTTACAGTATATAGTGTTAAACATATATATATATGGGCTATGGGCCCTCTTTATACAAATGTGCAGTGTACATTATATTTTGCCACATCCATCCATTTTCTTTTGCCGCTTATCCTCACGAGGGTTGCAGGGAGTGCTTGGAGCCTATCCCAGCTGTCAACGGGCAGGAGGCAGGCGGGGTTACACCCTGAACTGGTCGGCAGCTAATTGCCGGGCACATAGAGACAAACAACCGCACTTACAATCACACCTACGGGCAATTTAGCGAGTCCAATGAATGTTGGAGGTGGGAGGAAACCGCAGTGCCCACCCGGAAAAAACCCACACAGGCACGGGGGGGGGGTGGGGGGGGGGACGTGCAAACTCCACACAGGCAGGGCCGGGATCGAACCCGGGTCCTCAGAACTGTGAGGCCAACGCTTTACCAGCTGACTCACCGTGCCGCTATTTTGCCACATGTACATGCAATATATTAAATATGTATTAATCATGAATAATGTTTTTCTCATAATGAGTAGTTTAACGGCGACGGATGCCTGTTGTATGAAAATTTTAGGGGCTAATTTCATTTTTCTCGTGCGTTACAGCCAGGCTTCCCCTCTCGAAGGTAAACACGCGTCAACACAAGCGCGGCGTCGTTGGGTCTCTTCACGCAACTGTTAATACGTTCTCATCTTTGTTTGGAGGCCTCAGGCGGACGTCCCGGATTGCGTGAGAAGGTCCAACCCGTTCGCGTCGCCGTCTCCTTCCTCCCCGGCCTCCGTCGGCAGGAGCAACTCCTCCGTCGGGCCTCCGCCTCCCGGCAGGTAGGTCGGCCTCCGCTCCGTCCTCATCGCTCGGTCGTTGGAACGTCGTCATTTTGGAATGCTTTGTCGTTTCCAGGATCGATGGCATAAGGGAGGTAAGTTGGGAGTTTGATCAGTTCTCTTATTTATGTATGACAAAAACACCTTATCGTTCTTATTTTCGACGTTCTAGCACACGCACGACGATGGTGAGTTCATTTCCATTCAATCCAACCGTGCCAGGCGATGCGTTTTCCAAATGAAATATTCAAAGCTTTCTATCCGCTTTCCAGTACCCAAACCCGGCATACTCCCTCTCCTTCATAACACTCTGCACCCCCGCCCGACACCCCCCGCCCGCCACGGGGTCAGGTAGAAAGTCACAATACGCCACTTCAGGCTCAGACTGTCAGTGATGAATGAATAAATTCATTCTGTTCTTTTTGTTATTCCGCTGCTCTCCTCCCAACGCCACTTCTGTCAGGGCAATGCCTCTCAATGTCTCTTCTGGTAAGTTTATTAGAAGTCATTCAGCATTCATAATCATAAAAAAAGATCATAATTATGACTTTGAATTCTACAGTTACTTTCAATTGAACTCCAGATTCTAAGTGGTATTTTGAGGTATAATTAAAATGTTGTGTTTTGTTTTTGGATCTATTGAAATGAAATTGAAATAATTAATTATATTGTTCATTGTTTTTACAATTTAAAATAACCTAGAGAGGGATTTTTTAAATTCAAAACACATCAAGAAAATGATAGAGGGACATTCCAGTGGTTTGGGTTAACAATGTATCCAATAGGTCATGTAATATGTACTCTATCTTGAAAATGTGATGTTAGTCCTCCGTCATTTAACGGTGTTTTGAGAAGATTTTTGTCAGCAATTACGAATTTTCAGGGGCGCCATTTTGGCAAGTCACATGACCTACGTACGCGGATGTGACGTGTACCGTGCCGCAACAAAGGCTCGATTACATGGGACACCATTCTGGCCAGCGCTGAATTCTCGGATTTATCCTCATCTGATGAAGAAATAGCAGTATCGGTTGATCGGGAAGACGGAGGAATACTTCCTTCCTGGAGCTTGCTCGGGCCCCGCCGCTCACTCGCTCGTCAGAATCCACGTCATTCCCGTCTGAAGAACCATCCGAAAATTCTACATTATTTACAGCCACTGGTTAAAATCTGTATGGACACATTCCTCCGTCTTCCAGATCAAGCGATACTGCTATTTCTTCATCGGATGAGGATAAATCCGAAAAATCAGAGCTGGCCATAAATGGTGTCCCATGTAATTGAGCCTTTGGTGCGGCACGGAATACGTCACATCCGCACACGTAGGTCATGTGACTCGCCAAAATGGCGGCGCCCCTGAAAATTCACAATTGTCGATAAAAATCTTCTCAAAACACCATTATATGAGAGAGGATTAACATCACATTTTCAAGATACACTAAATATTACATGACCTACTGGATACATTTTTAATCCAAACCACCGGAATTTCCCTTTAAGAAAAAGATGGAAATTTTATATGATCGCAAGCATCACTTTCCAGCTCAAACAAGCTGCTTCCTTCCCCAACAGCTACTGATGCTGAAGGCTGGGATGATGACGAGTTTGTGAGTACAATAAAAAAACAATTAAAATCCAGACACCCCAAAAAAATCCAGTTGGTAGACAAATGAAGTAGTTACTCTATACTTCCACCTTGAACGTTTCAGGATGACGACGATACTGGTTACGAGAATCCACACAGCGGCAGCGAGGACAGCGGCAAGAGCAGCGCCGCCGACGACGACTCAAACGACACGGACTGGGCCGACAATTACGAACCGCCTCCGACAGAACCTTCGGAAGCGCTGACTCACAAGCTGCTCCCCGTCCTGCCCAGCGGAGAAGGCAATTACATCGGTAGGAGGCGGAAAGTAGACTTTATGGATTTAAAGTTGTAAAATAAATGAGATGATGTCGGTGTTCAGAAATCTACCGTGAATATATATATCGCATATTTGTGATTTGGTAAAATATTCAACTGTTTGTTGTTGTTGTTTTTTTTTTTTGGTGTCACCCTCTATGGCTTGTTGAAAAACTGAAAGTATTGCTATCTTGTGGCATCTTAGTGCCAAGGAACTCTGTTGAGGTAAACTGAGGTGTTCCACTCAATAAAAGTGGCGCTTTGCCACCACCTTGTGGCATCTTAGTGCCAAGGCGTTATGTTGAGTAGTTACATTGAACAAAGTTGACATTTTGCTGTCAGCTTTTAGCATTTTTAAACATTTCCTACAAAGTGAAACCCGCACATATTCACTGTTCAAGATTCCAAATTTGGCTGAAAAGCTCACCTCGGGATGTCAAATGGAATATTTTTAGACTCCTTGTACCCTAATACCCAGATGTATACATCTTTTAAGACTCAGTTACCCTATACACTGTATACTTTTCTATCAAGTACTCAAGTAATTTGCGCCATTACCCCGCAAAAAGACGTAAACATGCATAAGTTAGCCAAAACAGCATTTGCTAAACGTTTAGCATTCGCGATTAGCAATAGCGCGCTAGCATATTCAAATTTTGGTCAAAAAACAATCACTAATATTCAGCTTCCTCATATATCATGTCCCAAGTAGATGACACATCTTAACAGAGCTTTAAAAAAAATACAGGCACTCCTTTAAGGTTTCTGGCAGTTTTTTCTCAAGCCCAACAACTGCGTCAGTCTGCAAAAAAATGTCCGTGTGGTAATGGTGGACAGTGGCCTAGAATAGTTCCGGGCATCTGAAATTATGGCATAGTTTTTTTTTTTTTTTTATTCACAGGCAAAAACAAAGGAATTACACAAGTGTTATCTTACAGTCTCTTAGTATCAAGGAGCTATGTTGAAGTAAATTTAATAGTTACATTCAGACAAGAATAGAGATTCTCCATTATTCTTGAGTACCTCAACATTATTTTCGGAAAGTGGCTGATAATTATTCACCGATTTAGTCCAAAATTTCCATTGCAACCAGTGTTTTGGGATTATATGATATTTCAACATCTGCTCAAAGCGTTGCCCTGACATGAATTATGATTTATGTACCTCCTCCCACAGATAACATTGATAAATATGTGTCCTCCAGAGGCCCGCCGCCGCCGGTCAGTCTTCGGCCCCCGGTCTCTTCGCTTCCACCTCTATCACCCCGCTTAGTGAGTCTTGAAAATTATTTAGATTATGTATTTCATATTCAAAACCTCAACACTCAAGTTCATACTGCTGATGGTGCTAGTACATAAGCGATATATTGTGTATATTTTAGCCAGGTGAGACGTTGTCCGGTCGAGATCACTTGCCGCACCCCGCCGGGCAATCACTTCCAGGAAAATGTGAGTAAACAATTGCTGTGAGGTGTCACTGCTGGTACACAATTTTAATAACTTTTTTTTTTTTTTAATATGATCAGTTTAGCACAAATCTTATTAATTGTTCTTCAGTGCTTCCTGGGCCACCGCAGATTTTCCGGGAAAAGAAACCAGGTCGAAACCCGTCTCCCATTGGAGGTATTTTGGAGCTAGAATACCAGACAGTATTTTAATTTACATGTAACTGTGTTGAACATAATTTTTTAATATTTTGTTTTGTCTCCAGGTCACAACACTGAAGAGAGGGTGGGTGTTTTTTTTTAATACACAAAAATAACGTTTCATCAAATTATTATTAATCTGTCATCGATCATGAGCGTTAACCTTTCAGAAGGCAAAATAAAAAATAGCTCGTTGTATTTTATGATATTAGGATGTAAAAATTTTTTTAAATTTAATTCAACGGACAATGTGCTGCTACCAGAGGGCAGTAAAATGCGTACAGACACACACGAAGAAGACTTTCACAACTCTCTGAGATGCAGTACTATTAGTTTGTAAAAAGGACAAAGAACATAAGTTCATGCAACAAATCTTGTCTGTTGACGTGTTTTGCGCCACCCTTTGTGAAAAGGTTTATACAACTATATAGATGCTAGTCGTTAGGTCACAGATATTTTGCATTATTTGTTTGCATTAAGCGCAACAGATTTTATTGAGGTGGTTTTTAAATACACAACACGATCCTGTTTTAATCAATTTGTATAAAGGACAAAGAATATAAGCTCATGCAACAAATCTTGTCATTTGACGTGTTTTACTCCACCATTTGTGCAAAGGTTTACACAACTAAACAGACGCGAGTTGTTAGCCCGCCGATAATATTTTGTATTGTGAGCATTAAGTGCAACTGATTTTATTGTGGTTTTTAAATACACAACGTAGTCCCGTTTTTGTTTAGTTTGAGACAAAACTTTAACCTGGAGTGGTAATACAAAGCCCAAAGCCTTTTTTGATCAGTTTAAGTAAAATGTATTGCTACAGTTTATAATTTCACTCTTCCTCAACCTGTGATTTCATTTCTCTATGTTACAGCCGCCCGCACACTCTCCAAGGTAACAAGACGCCAAAAGCTACATTTGTGCTTACAAAAACAGGAAGTTAACATGACTTTTGTCACTGTCATGTGAGCATGTGATAAAACTTGGTTCATTCTGTCGTCGGAAACCTAAAATGAGCGACTGCAGTCGTAGAATTTGAACCCACTGCGTTTTGTTGACGAGCGTGTCGGTCCGCAGGCCGCAGGCGGATGTTCCCGACCCCGCCGGCAGGTCCAAACCTTCCGGGCCTTACCCTTGTTCGTCGGCCTCCGTGACGAGGAGCAACTCTTCCGTCAGGCTTCCTCCTCCCACCAGGTCGTCCAACCTCCCGTCACTCATAATTCAAAAGTCGTTGGATGGCAGTCTAATCATTTCTCGCTGGCTCGCTGTTACAGGTTTGACGGAATAAGAGAGGTCAGTTTCAACTTTTAATAAAAATATTCTCTTTGCACAAAAATTATCTAATCTTAATTTTTTTCCCTTCTAGCAAATACACAATGATGGTGAGACACTTTAATTTTGATTCAGTCATTCAGGACACGTGATTATTAAACATTTAAAAGCTCATTTTCTTCCAGCGCCCAAACACAACACGTTCCCCCTTCATAAAAATCCGACTCTTCGACCAGCAACCCCTGGTCGCCACGGAGACAGGTACCAAGTCACTTGCAGAAGATATAAAAAGTCTACACACCCCTGTTCAAGTTTTGTGTTGTGAAAAGAGACCAGGATAACTTATTTAACTGCAAAAAATGTGATTGCACAAGTGTGCACACCCTCATGACTGGCGATTTGTCCATGTCAAGAATGAATTAAGCATTCCACTGTTATTTTAATAATTGATTAATCTGTTTTTTTAATCAAATGATGCATCTAATTTAAAAAAAATGTATTTCCATCCCTTTAATCACAAACATCATATTCTTAATTTGTTTACATATTTTTATTTAAACGTGGCATTTGAACAGGGGTGTGTAGCCTTTGAATATCCACTCTACAACAATTTCATCCATTCAGTATTCAACTGTTTTCTTTTTTGTTATCAAACAGCTTGCCTCCTGGTAACACTGCTGCCGGTTCACTCCCGTTCACTCCTGGTAAGAAAAAAAAATACTTCCATCCATCCATCCATTATCTTAGCTGCTTATCCTAATAAGGGTCACAGGGAGTGCTGGAACCTATCCCAGCTATCAATGAGCAGGAGGTGGGGTACGCCCTGAATCGCCAGAAATCGCAGGCACCGAGAGACAAAACAGCCGCACTCACAATCACACCTAGGGGCAATTTAGAGTGTCCAATTAATGTTGCATGTTTTTGGGATGTGGGAGGAAACTGGAGTGCCCGGAGAAAACCCACACTGGCACGGGGAGAACATGCAAACTCCACACAGGCACGTTCGGGATCGAACCTGGGACCTCAGAACTGTGAGGCCAACGCTTTCCAGCTGATCCACCAATGTGCCCACAAAAATATTTTTACATCATATTTACAAATATTTAGAAGTAAAAAAAATGAATGTCAACAGGTTATCTCATCATTTCCCACTAAGGCCACGAGAGGGCAACCTTTTCCACAACATTTAATCAGACCCACGGAACTGTGGAACGCTCAGTTACCGCCATGCTTTTTTTCCCACTTTGGATTCTTTAATATTTATATCCTACTTGTGATTAAATGCTTACTTTAATTATAACGTCATTGCTACATTGGTTGAGATTACCCATCTATCCATTTCCTGAGCAGGTTAACCGTGGGAGTCCTGAAACCTTTCTCAGCTAACTTCAGGAGATATGGTACACCCTGAACTAGATGGCAGCCAATCACAGGGCACATAAAGACAAACAGCCGCACTCACAATCACACCTTGAGGCAATTTTGAGCGTCCAATTCATGTTGCATGTTTTTGGGATGTGGGAGGAAACCGGAGAGCCCGGAGAAAACCCACGCAGGCACGGGGAGAACATGCAAACGCCACACAGGCGGGACTGGGATTTGAACCCAGGTCCTCAGAAGTGTGAGGCCAACGCTTTACAGCAGCGTGTCCACTGTGCCGCGATTGAGTACGTCACAACATAATGTCACCTTCGTGTGTGTGTGTGTAGCCCATGCCAACAACAGGAGCAACTTTTCTGGATCAGACCGTTTTCGTCCTCCACCACAAAAACCTCCGAACAAACAGGTACGTTTTTGGGTAAAGGTGACCCATTTTAAAAGCCGAAAGTAAATATTTAAAATACACGACTTCCGGAACGGATTCATTTTGTAAGTTGAGGTACTAATTAAGTTTTATTTAAATGCCTTTTTTTTGTGAGACAAATCTATCAATCATGTTAAAGTGTGTATGTGCATGTGCAGGGAATGGACCCTCGCTGGTATGTTGGTAATGTGAGCAGGGGTCAAGCAGAAGGATACTTAAAACAAGTCAGTAAGGTAAAACAGACACAAAAAGCTCACAATTCTATTTTTTGTAATCATATTTCAATTTGAACATAGCTCAGAAATTGTATTATGTGCTACACTTACACCCGCAGAAATAACGTGTTGTTTTTGTGCATACAGGACGGGGCGTACCTAGTGCGGGACAGCTCCCGCCAGAAGTCCAACCAGCCCTACACACTGATGGTCCTCCACCAGAACAAAGTTTACAACATCCAGATCCGCCATGAGGACAAGCAGTTCCAACTCGGAACGGGACTCAAGGCCCAAGAGGTAAATCGATGCCCCTAGTTGATGCTGTAAATAATTGTCAAAAGAACTGAAGTGGCACCTGTGTGTGTGTGTGTGTGTGTGTGTGTGTGTGTGTAGTCCTTTCCCTCGGTGTGTGATATGATCAAATACCACTCCCAGTGTCATCTGCTCCTCATCGACGCCAAGAAGCGCTGCTCGGGCCAGCAGAACCAGTGCCTGCTCTCAGAGCCAGCAGGAATTTACGTGTCTGGATCCCACTGAGACCTTACAATATTCGAGTAAAACGATCAAGAGCCATTCTGGTTCAAACTGGTTTCTTTGTTGTCCACGTAGAATTCCCCCCACTCCTTGAATTTGTTGTCTCCTTTTGTCAAAGCGCTTAAGATTCAAGATCGCACAGTGGTGCCTTGAGTTCGAATTTTTCAAGGTAGAGGACATCGATCTATTTTTTTTTTGCTCTGACCTGCAAGGGCAAACTTGTGATACGAGCACGTTACAGCAAGGGGGAGTTTGGCAGACATAACCAGTAAATATTCAGAAAAAAAATTGGCTCCTAGCTAACAATTAGCATCATCCATGTGGTGTGTGTTCAAACCTTTTAGGCAACGGATAGAAGAACACAAAGGCTGGAGCAAGACATGTAGACAGATAAAACAGCAATACTCATAGGCATATATTCTTTATCCTCAGAGAAGAACGACTAGAATTCCTGCCATATATTTTTATAAAGTAAAATCGAGGATGGACAAGGAATAAATTAACCTCATATCACAAGGCAGGTGGCATGGCGGCACAGCTGGTAAAGCATTGGACTCACTGTTCTGAGGTCCCGGGTTCAATCCCGGACCCGCCTGTGTGGGTTTTCTCCGGGCACTCCGGTTTCCTCCCTCATCCCAAAAACATGCAACATTAATTGGACACTCTAAATTGCCCATAGGTGGGATTCTGAGTGCGGCTGTTGTCTGTCCCTATGTGCCCTGCGATTGGCTGGCAACCAGTCCAGGGTGTACCCTGCCTCCTGCCCATTGACAGCTGGGACTCCTCACGACACTCATGAGGATAAACAGCAAAGAAAATGGATGGATGGATCACAAGGCACCAATGTTTTTATTTTATTTTTTTCTGACAATGTACCATTGTAATCCATCCATCCATTTTCCGAGCCTCTGATCCTCACAAGGGTTGTGGGGGTGCTGGAACCTATCCCAGCTACCTTCGGGCAGGAGGCGCGGTACACCCTGAACTGGTCGCCAGCCAATCACAGGGCACATGGAGACAAACAACAGTCGCAATCACACCTCGGGGCAATTCAGAATCTCCAATAAATCCAAGATGTGGGAGGAAACCGGAGTGCCCGGAGAAAACCCACGCAGGCACAGGGAAGAACATGCAAAGTCCACACAGGCGGGGCCGGGATTGAACCCCGGTCCTTAGAACTGTGAGGCAGATGCTTTAACTCGTCTATTCACCGTGCCGCCAACATTGTAATTTCAGTTTCAAAACAATCCAAACACATGAATGTAAAATGTTTTACAACTGTTACGTAGTAGTAGTTAGTGGTGTTGGATATTAATGTTTTTACCTATTTAGTGGTTACTTATAAATTTCACTGTCGCTCGCGCACACACAGATGCACGCACACATACACACAAAGTATTGCCGCCCGTATAATCCCAGTCATCAGTTACAGCTCAGCCCGTTTTGTTTTGTCTGCGTCGGCCGCGGATTCGACGCCGTCGCCAACCGACGCGCCGACGCACGATGCCATTGGCTGCGCAGGGTCCCCGAAACAGAGCGCGAGACGGTCCCCTCCGATGACGCAGGTGTGAACGTGGACAGATAAGAAGGCACAGCACGGGTTTTGTCTGCAGGATTACAGTTCAGCACCAGTCACGCGTCAGTGCTCGCAGAATTAGGGGCTAGTCCAAAATGTTGTTGCCTTCGTATCAAGATCAGAATGTGAAATGTTCAGTTATATCATCAATACCGTCATTGTTGTTTCAGTTTTTGTTTGTCTGGGACTCACTCTTGCGTGGCTTTGTCCGTTTGTAATAATATGCATGAGAATGTTCGTTTGCATTTTATCACAAAAATTCAATACATTAAAAGTAAATCACCTCAGCAGAGTGTGTGTTGGGGGGGGGGCAAATCTAGTATTATCTTCGTATCGCTATTGCTACCATTTTGATGTAACTTCTAAAAACTACAAGTATGATATTTGACCAATGATGCTCTGACCCGGAGAACTCAACTCCATTCACTTCACAAGCGGCAGATACGCAGACAGTAACCAACTACTGTATTCATTTTTGTTTAATGTGCAGTATTTCTGTGTTATTGAGCATTATCATATTAAGAACATGTAATTACATATATGTGTATCTTCATTGAATCCCCACGTTTCCGTATCAGCATTCACTTGTTCACAAACTTTTACCTATCCTTGTTCACACATTCTTATTCGGAAATGTTGCAAGCCAATCCCCTGCTTGTGTGTGTGTTGTGTGTTGGTGCGCAGACATTTTTGTTCATGCCACTGAGGACAAGCGTTAAATATTCGGATACAGTATTAAGAAAAGCGGCTTCAAGCCATTTAATGCCACTACCAGTTGAAGTTTACCGACAAGCTAGAGAGAATCCAATTAATTAAACAATCCGCATTTCAAATAAATACCTAAATTTCCGCTATCTTAACACTAACACAGAGTAAGCTAGTTAAATCGAGTGTACCACTTGGTAGTTTCGTCACATTCATAAATGTAAAAAAAAAATAAAAAATGTGCTTGTTAAATGAATAATGTATTCACGGTAGGCCGTTCAAAGTGTTTACAAAAAATGTGATTTTGAGCTGATGAGTAACGACTGAAACTGTAAAAAGAGATTCGATCAGTCATTGTCATCTGCCCCAGGGCAGGAATTCAAGCCGCCTTCACTCACAACAACCAATAAGTGCGTGTAGGCTATTTGTGTGTGTCACCGACAGCCAATCAGCTTGCATGTGGGCGGTGCAACCGACTATAAGTGCAGGTAAGGTGGAGGGAGCTTGTAGACGGGTGTTGTGGGTGTGTGTCTTCAGTAGGCTCATCATGTCCACCACCGCATCCTCTGTGCCGCTTTGTGGCCTTCCCCGGCAGGACCTTCAGTCTCTGGGCGTGGATCCCAGTGACTTCAGCCTCTACACCCCTCCACCTCCACCTGAATCCAGACACTCTTCACTGGCGCGCCTCCCGCCAGACCTCGGCCTCACCTACGGGCCCGTCGGAGAACACCCCGACTTTGGAGCTCCCTTCTACAACCACCAGGATCCTTTCCTCCCTGGGGGGCCTTGGTACTCCGCGGCCGGCATGCTGGGCCTGGCCCGACCGCCGTACTCCTACTCGGCCCTCATCGCCATGGCCATCCAGAGCTCGCCCTCGCAGCGGCTGACGCTGAGCCAGATCTACCAGTACGTCTCGGAGCACTTCCCCTTCTACAGCCGCAACAAAGCCGGCTGGCAGAACTCCATCCGCCACAACCTGTCGCTCAACGACTGCTTCCGGAAGGTTCCGCGGGAGGAGAACAATCCCGGTGAGTTGAGGTGATGTTATGTTGATGATGTCTCTCTGAACAAGGGTTGCAAAATGGTGGAGAGTTGCCAGTACTCAACCTGTACGGTTGAGATTCTAATCCCGTGACCGTACCAAAGTGCCTTAGAGCAAGATACTGAGCACTCAGTTGAGTAGCAGGTGAATGAAGAGACAGTGTTAAAGCTCTTTAAGTACCTTGAAGGTCAAATAGCAAGACAAGTGAAACCATTTACCCCATCGGGCCTGGGTGACAGCCATAATAACCATACTGGTTTGCTCCCAACACCACAATCCTCCTCACCACCGCCGATAACAAGCAAATCCAGGGAATGATTGGAAAGAACGTTTTGGAAATTGAGGGTACTTTCATGGACGTCACGGTCCTATTGCACGTGAATGAAGTCAGGTTGGGTTTTGAAGTTCCCTACTAAGAGCCAACCAAGTTTTGTAAATTCCTGCTTTATTCCCATGAAACGTTTTGCAACCCCACTTTTTCATGCCGCAGGTAAAGGAAACTTCTGGACTCTGGACCCAAACTGCGACAAGATGTTTGACAACGGCAACTTCTGCCGCAAGAGGAAGAGGAAAAGCGACACCTTGACCTCCGCCAAGACACGTCGCAACTCCTCGTCCGACTCCTCGTCCGAGCCCAGCCCCAAATGTCCCGCCGTGCATTGCAACTTGGAGTTTCCTGGCCTGCCGGAGCAGCACATCTCCCCTCAGTCTTCCACGAGCATGCAGGTCCCAGAGGAGTCCTCCCCGATTCCTCCTGCTCTTCCTCCTCAGCAGTTTGTCTACTCGCCAGGAGCGGTGGTGCCTCAGTGGGACGCCTGTAGCTCTCCTCCTCCTCCTTCATTTGCTCCCGCCATGTCGTTCCTCCACCCTCACTTCTCGCCGCCGTCGCTCTACAGTGACCTGGAGACCACGTGCACTCCTCTGTCGGAGTTCCACGGGGAGCAGCCGCTGCAGTTGGACCCCTTCCAGGTTGAACTCTTGGGGGGCCTCATGGAGGAGCTGCCCCTTGACTCATTGCTTATCAAGCAGAGACTCTAACGTCCATTTGATGATTTAGAATGTACAAATCGCTCTATTTATTATTGTTTTTTTTCACCTATTTTATAAGTTAAAAATTCCGTGTGAATTTTTGTTTGGAATAAAAAATAAATAAAACAAATAATGTGTTCTCTGATCATTAATTTACAAATGTAAACATACTAGATTTACTTTACACTATATATGTTTTTAATTACGGAGTCCATTGAATCTCAATACGATGAAGTTCCACCACAATAATCTCAAGATTTCCCAAATATTGTGAAGTGAATGCAGTTTTGTTAAATATACAATAATAATTTAGTTGCCTAAGTCATATCTGAACAACTTTGTAAAACAAGAAACACGTTTTTTTAGCAAACACTAGTAGTTTTTATTCGTTTCCTAGCATACTATAATTTCCGGCCTGTAACCCGTGACTTTTTTCACACGCTTTCAACCCTGCGGTTTATGCGGTGATGCGGCTAATTTGTGCATTTTTTCTAACGACCGCAAGGAGGCACTCGAGCGGAAAAGGTAAGAATGAGACCGGTGGAATATATGTGCCGGGGAAGTGACTTTTGCTGGTCCGGCCCTGTTAGCGCTGCACTATCGTTAGCGCTGTGCCAGCGTGTTGCTGCTGTGTTTCTGCCGTGTCTCAATGATTTAGGTATGTTTTTTTTTTTTCAAACCGTGTTGATACAGTGTAGCTGCCGCAGCTGTTTTTGCTTTACTGGTATGTTTTTCTTTTTTTCAAACCAGCCCTGTTAGTGCTACTGTGTTGTTGCTATGTTAAGCTAAGCTAAGGCATTAAAACTTTGAAAACTCTTTCTGTGTATCATCTTTATTTGTAAATATCTCGTGTTTCAATGTAGGTTTCAATGTGGACACTTGCGGCTTTTACACAGGTGCAGCTTATGTATGTACCAAAGGGTATTTCCCTTGCAAATGTACTGGGTGAGGCTTATAATCAAATGCGCTCTGTAGGCCGGAAATTATGGTAAATTGAAAATAAGCAATTTTTTTTCCATTCGGCTAACAATATCTATTAGAATTTTCCACTTGGAATTTCTTGCCATGTCACAGAACATCAACTCACATTCATGATCTCACTGAGTGAACAAGTACATCAGGGGTGTCAAAATCATTTTTCTTGCGGGCCACACCTCAGAGGGCCGTTATGACTGTGAAACAATACAAATATTTAATTGTCTCATCGTACTTACATCATCAATTTATGATCTAGTTTTGGAATCAGAAATCAAGGGTAATTCATGTTTGGTAACACAAAAATGCTTGTAATATCTCAACTTTATCATTTATGATGCATGACAAGTTGAAATTTTTGTACAGATTTTTACAAGAATAATTGAAATTGACAATCTAGATTTGGCTTTGCAGGCCACATAAAATGTAGCGGGACGGATCTGGCCCCCCCGGACCTTGAGTTTAACACCTGTGAACTACACTGCATACTCATAATTTTTATTTTATTTATTTATTTGGGGGGGCGGGGGGAGTGCATTTCTAGCTGTAGAATGTGAAATGTTTGCCGTTGTATTTTGATGGGAGTTGAGGACAAAATGCCACACTTTTTTCTTTTTTTTGATATCATGATATAAATCTGTGTCTCAGATCTCCATTGAATGTTTAACAACAACTTCACACGTCTGGTTTTACATTCAATCTTTATTACCACTTATTAACGACACTTCTGTGCTATTGTATTTGTGGAAATCATATACATGTGATGATGAAAATGGTATTAAATGAGGGAAACGCAAAAAAGTCCCACTCGCATGATATTTAATTGCTGCTAGGATTACGAGGCGTCATTGGAATTTTTTACCCCCCCAGGTCCCAAAATGTTCGAGGACGCCATTTTATTTCATTGTCAGCTTGAACACTATCTTCGCCCCATCAGTGCAACTTTTAACATGACATTACTCGAATGTGAATGCTTGGAGTCTGACAGCGCTCACACAACGATGGGGCATGTCATGATCGTCATCGTGATTGCGGAGTTTCGGCAAGGATCCCAATCGTACCCCCATTTGAATCCGCATCCCACTTTTGGCATGTATCGCCACGGGGGTCAATGTGAGTGTGCGCGTATGCGCGCCGTGTGTTTAGCCCTCACGTCATCCATTGATGTGGATGCGTGCGTAAATAGGCAGCACACGCAGACACGCTGATACGATCACCAGATCAATACGGCCGAGAGACGACGAATGTTTACAACACAATAGGCAGAGTGTGCCCTCTGTTTATAGCCCGCATCCGCTGGCTGCGCCTTGGAGGACCCCCCCGAGGTCCACACTGGTGTCCTGCGTTACGATTCACTTAATGTCACTTAAGCGTTTTCCACAAACAAACAATTATCATTCATTATATGTTAGCACAGGCCTAGCTACATTTAGCATGTAAGCAAATGCTTGATCAATTCCTTATCGATCTGTCGTACGCGTTGTAGTGTGTTTGCAAACATCAATTTTGTTATGTTAGCATACCAACTGTTAGCATACTAGGATTTGACTCACTAATGTTAAATCCTTTTCAAGCTGCCATAGTCCTTTCTGTGCTCAAGTTTCTGTCTGATTTGTGGACCTGTTATCATTTGATAAATTATGATTGGAGATAGTACCCGTCAAAAGGGCATGATGGAAACTTTCCACAGGTTGCTATCTTGCTATATGTTAGCACACAAACTGTTAGCATGTCAGCCTTCAACCGATCAAGTTTTTTTTTTCAGCCAGGATTAGTTCAGTCTTTCTTGATGTTTGACTTTACATTAAGTTACCAAATACTCTTTCACTCCCTTTTAATGGGCTTTAAAGAGAAATTAGAGGGATTTAAACTGTTATTAGGTAGCACGTCTGAAATGCAATTATACTTTCTTTACATTTAAGAGTTTGTGTCAACCCAGCAGTCAAGCCGAGATCACATCACTATGTTGTTTATGCAACACACACACACTGACAAGCAAACACACACATTTTAATTTTAATCTCGCCATACCATAACTGCTTTGCTGTGAGGAATTAGTGTTAAAAATTTAAGAAAATGTCAGTTCTGGCTTCAATCAGTGTTTGGTGTAGATGGTAAAGAAGAATCTTGCTGCAAAAGTGGGGGATCCCTGTAGGGCGGGTAAAGAATTGTAATGTGTGTGGTTGACCTGTTAACCGCCAGGCTGACGGCTGCCAGGCTTACATTTGCATGTCACACGCACGCATTTGAGTTGTTGAGACTTGCCGTAACCTCACAAGCTGAAACTACTATTAGAATTTTCTGAAGAGAAATTATTTTCTGCTGGCACTTGAATTTAGCTACAGAACGGAATGTGTTTTTTTTAAGAATAGTAATGATTTAAAAAAAAAAACCTTTGCAGTAAAGAGTTGTTGTAAATTGTGAGGTTACCTCTGAGGTTGGACACAGTCCACTTTTGGAGATCCTCTTCGGTCTTCGAGCATATTAAGCAGCCATTTTTTCTATAACAAACAATGCAAAAAAAATCAGTTCTCAAACTTTCATAAACCTTTCGATTCTGTACAGGTGATGTTTTAAATCAACATTTAAAAAAGGTTAAGCACAGATATACCTTATTTCTGTTTGTTTGTGTTCACGTTTTAAACTTTTAACGAGCGGCCAAGGACCTCGGACCAGATATGCGTCACAAAATCAGACAACGCAGATGAACAAAACAACTTTATTTATCATTATATACTATCATCTATCCTGCTCATTGAAAAATCGATATACATATATCTGAAAATATTTTATTGTTATGACCAATATTTTCATCTAATTCTTTGACTTCAAGGCTGACCACTGTGCGTGGTGGGGCGGCGACCCAGCGCCCTCTATTGACCTGTTGCCACTGCGCTCCCTCATTTCGTGTGATGCCAGTCCATGTATTGGAACTATTATAATAAGTAACAACAGGCTTTGGCCTTCTTGTGTAGGGTTTGCATGTTTTTCCTGTGCTTGCGTCCTGCTACTCTGACTTCCTCCCGCATGCCAGAAGACATAGATATTGGGTTCACCGAAGTGTCTAAATTATCCATGATGCTGACTTCAGCATTTCAGGGCTAGTTTGACAAAACCATGTTATGGAGAAACATGGGAACCTCTGGGAGAAAATGCATAATATGTTACCACTAAAGGTCACGTTGGAAGAAAGTGCGAGCGTTATTGTTGTTGGGGGGTGGGGGATGTCACGTCGTCATGCTGGTACAGTGATAGCTTTAAACACTGACCCTCATGTTGCCTTTAACGTGAAACCTCATCCAACCCAACCACTAACCGAAGAGACCCCCCCCACCTCCCCTCGTTCCCACCCCATCCAGCCAGAGACATCTACATTAGTCAACCTGTAGTTTTCCATACAGATAAGACAGCTGCTCACTTGCAAAAAAAAAAAAAAAAAATCACCTGCCAACTAGTTTTATCGAAATGGGAGATGAATACATTAAGATTAACACGTTTGGGTAGATTGAGGCAAATATTGATGTTGTGCAAACAAAGTGTTGCAATTTATCCAGTAGCCTAAATATAAACAAAAGCAGTTCTGGGCTCAATCCACAACTTAAATTCAAATACTTGCTCCATTCAATTATATCAAGTTATTTTATACACTTTATTCTCTTAATTTCATAGCCTTTCTCTTGGTTCCGTTGATTCAAGTAAGTTTACGTGCATGTTATATTTTTTTCTCCAATCAGATTTCTGCCTCTATATGTTGCCATGTCAATCTGTTGACGGGATTCAAAATCAGTACTGCTGCCCATGTAACATAAACTATATTAGATAATGGGAGCGATTTGTTTGACTAAACAGATTTCAAATTCTTGCCGGCCAACAATAAACATAATTTCTCCATCTTCTGATTAGTCGATCTGAGGAAAACCGTTGCAGCCAACTTTGACTAGGAAAACACATGTGTAGCGATCTAAAATAGTTTAAATTATGCATTTAATAATCAGCATCTCTGTATATTATTGGTGTTAGTTTTTTTCCACATTATCAGATTATTACAATAGTGCCTCCGTGAACAACCTCATAATCCCAAAAACAAATCTCAAAACATCGCTGCTAGATATCGAGGTTTTGATTAAGATAAGTCCCCATTAAGGTCTCGGTGCCATCTGCACAATTTTCCCCTCATGTATTGGTATTGAAAGAAACCAGGTGATAGGAGGTGATATTTTCTTATGCGTGCTGAGCTATTATCCAATATTGGCAAACATTCTCAACTAAAACATGCATTTAAATGAGTTTGGTACGGAAGCATTCACTTGTGGGGTGTGTGTGGGCGCCCTCCAGCGGCAGAATAATGTCTAAGCATTTACCGGTACAATGTGGTACTGTATTTTTATTTTCCATCTAAGCATACCCTCGATGAAAATTAAAATATAAACCAAAAGGGGGAAATGAATTAACAAAATAAAAATGGTGCCAACAAAATTTGTGAAATTGAACTCTAATGTGTGGAGTTTACACGTTTTCCCCAACTTTCTCCACTCCAAAAACATGCACATTTGGTCCATTTAAAACTACCGTAATTCAGAGTGCACCTGCTTACAAGCCTCACCGAGTACATTTGTAAAGGAAATACCATTTGGTACATACATACAGCGCAGCTGTGTAAAAGCTGCAAGTGCCCAAATAGAAACACGAGATATTAACAAAGAAAGACAGTACACAAAGTGTTTAACGCTAGCACTAGTGCTAACGCTAGCGCCGCGCTAACGCCAGTGCTAATGCCAGTGCGGCGCTAGCACTAATGCTAACAGGGCCAGTTAAAATAAAACTTACCGGTGTGGTGTTTACATAATTCACCCGCGGGACCTCGAGTTGGGGTGCGGGGTTCCGCACGGACTGTTTTTGTTGTTGCGCTTCCGGAGGAAAGGTTAACAGAGTTCCCGCCGTTATGCGAGTAGTTTGGTGATGTCGAACAATAAAGCAAGTTCTGTTTCTGTGTCCGACACTCCGCCTCCGACTCCTTTTCTCCGGCGCTACACTGGTGACCCCGACGTCAGTCCCGGCGTTTTCGAGACTGAAACGAACATGGCAACCGCCATCCTCAAATTGCCGGAGTTTTGGGAGACGTCCGCGGCAGCGTGGTTCGCACAGACTGAGGCTCAGTTCGCCCTCCGCGGGATCTCAGATGATTCCACGCGTTACTACCACGTTGTCTCAGCACTCGGGAGCTCAACGGCGGCCAGAGCAGTGAACTTCATCACCTCTCCCCCGGCCCGAGATAAGTATGCTGGGATCAAGGCTCACCTTCTCAAGGTTTTTGAACTTTCACGGCCGGAACGTGCCCGACGTCTGTTGGCTATTAATGGACTGGGGGACAGCAAACCTTCCGAACTCATGGAAATGATGCTAAACCTGCTGGGCACGGAAGAGCCCAATTTCATTTTCATGGAACTGTTTCTCAGGCAAATGCCACCGCATGTTCAGACGGCGCTCGCGAACAGTACGATCACTGAGCCCCGGGCCCTGGCCGAGGAGGCCGACCGTTTCTTCCTGGCAACCCAGCGCTTCTCCCCTGAGACGCTGGCCGCGACGCGCAGTTACTCACCTTCGGGCGCGGGGGTGGCATCCAGCAGGGGCCCCTTCGGCACCGACGGCCGTGCTGGCACAGGCTTGTGCTACTTCCATGCCCGTTTCGGTGCGAAAGCGAAGAGGTGCCGCGCCCCTTGCAACTACGACGCGTCGGGAAACGCCAAAGCCCACGCTTCGCAGCGGCCGTGAGCGTGGGCGCGAAGAGCCGGCTGCTGTTCGTCAAGGACAACCTTTCCGGGCGCAAATTCCTTTGTGACACCGGCGCCCAGAGGAGCGTCCTGACGGCCACTGCGGAGGACGCCGCTGGCGGGACTCATGGGCCACCCCTACTTTCCGCTAATGGCTCCCCTATCCGCTCTTATGGCATGAGGACTGTGGACTTGTGTTTCGGGAGTCAGCGCTTCACATGGGACTTTGTCACTGCGGATGTCTCATTCCCTCTCCTCGGCGCTGATTTTTTTTGTGCCCACGGGCTGCTGGTGGATGTTAAGAGGGGCCGTCTGGTGGATGCACTGACTTTTTCCACGGTCGCCTGCGTCCGCAATGAGGCGACTTATGGTGGTCTCTCCAGTTCGCTATCGGACGGCACCAAGTACCAACTCCTCCTTGGTGAGTTCCCTGCCTTGACACGGCCCACTTTCTCCTCTACCACGACTAAACATGGGGTCGAGCACCACATTGAGACCAAGGGCCCCCCGATCCACGCGAGGGCCCGACGGCTTGATCCCGAGAAGCTAGCAGTCGCTAAGTCCGAGTTTGCCAACATGGAGCGTCTGGGCATCGTCCGCCGCTCGGATAGCCCGTGGGCCTCGCCACTACACATCGTCCCTAAACCGAGTGGTGGGTGGCGACCGTGTGGTGACTACCGCCGCCTTAACGACGCCACTACGCCCGACCGCTACCCTGTTCCACACATTCAGGACTTCTCAGCCCACCTGGCAGGCAAAATCTTGTTCTCCAAGGTCGACCTGGTGCGCGGGTATCACCAGGTTCCCGTGCACCCCTCAGATGTTCCCAAGACGGCTGTAATCACTCCGTTTGGACTGTTCGAGTTTCTGAGGATGCCGTTTGGTCTTAAAAACGCGGCACAATCTTTCCAGCGTTTAATGGATTCTGTGCTCAGGGACTTGCCATTTGTGTTTGTCTATTTGGATGACATCCTCGTCGCCAGCTCCTCGGAGGATGAACATCTGATGCACCTCCGCGACCTCTTCAAGACTTGAGCAGCATGGCCTGATCATCAACCCGGCAAAGTGTGTTTTCGGGGTGCCCTCTATCCAGTTCCTCGGGCACCTCATAGACAAGAACGGCGCCGCCCCCCTTCCGGCAAAGGTGGAGGCCGTCTCCGCTTTTCCCCGACCTCGCTCGGCTCGGGGCCTCCGGGAGTTCCTGGGGATGGTGACTTTCTACCACCGGTTCATCCGCCGGGCGGCCCACATCATGCGCCCGCTCTATGAGGCTCTGAAAGACAAGGCCCCCAACCGGGACGTTGAATGGACGGCCGAGAGGATGGAAGCCTTCGAGGCTACGAAGGCCGCACTGAGTCGTGCCGCTATGCTGGCCCACCCGACCCACGGGGCCCCTGTCGCTCTCACTACCGATGCATCGGACTACGCTGTTGGAGCCGTATTCGAACAGTGGGTCGGCGGCGCCTGGCAACCGCTTGCCTTTTTCAGCCGTCAGCTGGTCCCCAGGGAGCGCAAATACAGCACGTTCGATAGAGAGCTCCTCGGCCTCTGGCTGGCGATCCGCCACTTCCGCTCCCTATTGGAAGGCCGCGAGTTCACGGCATATGTGGACCATAAACCCCTCACTTTCGCCATGTCCAAGGTGGCCGAGCCGTGGTCCGCCCGCCAGCAACGCCAACTGTCGTTCATCTCTGAGTACACTACGGACATCCAACACATCGCCGGCAAATCCAATGTGGTCGCGGACTGCCTCTCCAGGGCGATCGTCGGCACTGTGCATCTGGGTCTCGACTACTCCCGCATGAGCGCAGACCAGGCCTCGGACCACGGGGTGCAGGCCCTCAAGACTTCTGACACGGGTTTGCGCCTGGAGGAAGTCGCGGTTGGTGACTCGGGCGTCAGGTTGCTGTGCGACCTCTCAGCTGACCAGCCTCGGCCGCTGGTCCCTGCAAATTGGCGAAGAGCTGTTTTCGAGGCGGTCCACAACCTCTCCCACCCCGGAAGGAAACCGTCCGTGAGGCTGGTGGCCCAGAAGTTCGTGTGGCACGGTCTCAAGAAAGATGTGCAGGCCTGGGTCGACTCGTGCGTGGCCTGTCAGCGGGCTAAGGTGCATCGCCACACAAAAGCCCCCTTGGAGCCGTTTGCTGTCCCCGAGAGGAGGTTTGACCACGTCAACGTTGACTTGGTAGGTCCACTTCCTCCCTCGCACGGATTCACCTACTTGCTCACCATGGTGGACAGGACGACCCGCTGGCCCGAAGCCGTTCCCCTCTCCTCGACAACGTCGTCAGACGTGGCCCGGGCGTTCATCGGCACGTGGGTTGCACGCTTCGGGACACCGTGCGACCTTTCTTCAGATCGTGGCCCTCAGTTTACCTCTGAACTCTGGAACGCAGTCGCTGAGAGTTTGGGGGTCAAGCTGCACCGCACTACCGCCTATCACCCCCAGGCGAACGGTCTTTGCGAGCGGTTCCACCGCTCCATGAAAGCAGCCCTGCGTGCCGGCTTGACGGACGGCAACTGGTTGGATAAGCTCCCGTGGGTCATGCTCGGCCTCAGGTGCGCCCCCAAGGAGGACCTGTTGTCCTCATCCGCCGAACTCGTCTACGGCCAGCCACTGCGGGTCCCCGGCGAATTCATCCCGGACGCCACAGCGCCCTGGTCCGCAGCCAGGCAACGGTCCTCCCTGCTGGAGGCCGCAAAAGGGTTTGCGCCGGTTCCCACATCGCAACATGGCACCCCAGCTGCCCGGCTGCCCCGTCACCTGCGCTCTGCGGATTTTGTGTTTGTTCGTCATGACGCCCACCGTGGACCTCTCCGCCCCCCATACGACGGGCCGTTCAGGGTCCTGGAGCACGGGGATAAGAGCCTGCTCGTGGACATTGGCGGCAGACCCGAGACTGTTTCCGTGGACAGGGTCAAACCCGCGCACCTGGACATTGCCCAGCCTTTGGGGTTGGCCCTCCCCCCGCGCCGGGGTCGTCCCCCTTTGCCCTGTGCCCCTGCGCCCGCCGGGGTACCCTTGACCCCGCCTGAGCCCTTGTCCCGTGACTCAATGGACAGTGCGGCCCCGCCCCCATCGGCCCCTACAGTGCACACTCGCCGGGGTCGGGTCATCATCCCTCCACGGCACAAGGATTTTGACTATGGGTGAATTCTGGGGGGGGCTTGTGTGGTGTTTACATAATTCACCCGCGGGACCTCGAGTTGGGGTGCGGGGTTCCGCACGGACTGTTTTTGTTGTTGCGCTTCCGGAGGAAAGGTTAACAGAGTTCCCGCCGTTATGCGAGTAGTTTGGTGATGTCGAACAATAAAGCAAGTTCTGTTTCTGTGTCCGACACTCCGCCTCCGACTCCTTTTCTCCGGCGCTACACCGGAAAATATCACTGAGACACACCAGTTAACACAGCAGCAACACGCTAGCACAGCGCTAACAGGGCCGGTAAAAGTCACTTCCTCGGCAGATATTCCACCGGCCTCATTCTTCACTTTTCCGCTCGAGTGCCGCCTTGCGGCCGTTGAAAAAAATGCACAAATTAGCCGCATCACCGCATAAACCGCAGGGTTGAAAGTGTGTGGAAAAAACTCGCGGTTTATAGGCTGGAAATTAGGGTAAATTGTCCATAGGTGTGAATGTGAGCATGGATGTAAAAATGGCACCCAACAAAGATTACGCCCAAGATTAGCTGGGACAGGCTCCGGCTCATTTGTGACCCTAATGAGGTCAAGATCTATGGACGGATGAAAATGAACGAGGAGCAGGCACAGCGCGGTTTATCTTAGACTTTTCCTGTAGGTGGCAGTGGTGTATCTTGAGAGCAGCCACTCTGGCAGACTTTAAAGTGTTAACATGACACCAGTGAAGATCAGTCAAGAGTTAAATTGCGTCTGCTGCTCGGCTGAAAATAACCTCTAAAACCAGGCAGTCGTTCATCATGTGATGTCACGGGTGGTTAGAAATACATCAATAACAAACACTTATACGGGGGGGAAAAAGTGGACTCCATGAAAAAAGAGCCCTGGAAAGTTTAAAAGACATAAGCTCCTTGACGTCAGTTTCAGTTTTCAACACGAAAATGGTTGCACATGATTCATTCTAAGAGGATGCATGAAAAAGACTCAAGGATGTATACCCAAAATGGAATAATAAGGCATTTTGGTTTGAAGCACGTATTTTTGTGGTGGGGGCGAGTCGATGAAAAAGAGGCCAGGAAAATATGAAATAATCGGCGTGAAGTTTCGTGGGCATGTCTATCATAACAGGACGTGCTAAAAAGTCTCAAGGACCCATGCCCAAAATTGAACAGGAAGTCGGCCATTTTGGTTTGAAGGAGTGATCTTCTCCCAAAACAGACTTCAATCGGAAGGGGTTATCCTAGACAGATGGCCGACGTTAAATTCCAAAGCTTTTCTACCTATGCCAACTAATGCGGGCGGAGCACTGTGTCGGCGTTTGATGGTTATTTTGAGGATTTTCCGCAAAAAAAGGGCATGTGGGAGCTCAAATCCCTGCATTTATATGTTCAGTGGCTGAGGAAACTAGAAGCAAACCCAGTAGGAACATCTTCACTTGCCGTGTTACAATAGTTTACACAAATCAAGATAAAGCTTTCCAAAAGCAATGTCTTGTTGCGCGTTCCTCCCACACCTCCTAACCAGCCTTGATCACAGTTCACAGGTGGTCTTTTTGGAGATTTTTTTTTTTTGCTCCCACAGCTGCATGAGTGGGATCCCCGCAGCGTTCCACAGTTCCTCCACGCACAAAACCCACACAGCCATGATCAGTTGCTTAGGAACAGCATTGTTCATCCCGTGTGGGTGCGACCATGTGTGGCCTTTTGTTCACATCAACTTATGTGTCATGCGAACTCGTGCGTATGCGTTGTGTCTGATTATGATGATGATGATGATCACATCACTACGCCTGAGGTTTAAGAATAGAAACAAACGACAGTCTGCCGAGATTCTGTCTTCTTTTTCCCAGATTTTTTGACGGGTACTAGTTTTAATTTTTTTTTCGGGTTCTTCAGTACGCCTCAAAATGGGCTAGAAACACATACAAGTCAAAGTCAGAAATTAAAAGTGAATCATTTCATTTTCCATGTAAACTAAAGATGCGAAGTAAATCCCGGTAAAAGCGCAGCTGCGTTTATTATATTGGAAGTGAGTCGACTCGCCAGGCTGTGTTTGCACTGCGGCTCTGCCAAAGCATATTTATGTGCGTTGCAGCTTCCTTTCGCATAGAATTTTTAGACACCGTCCACACTTCACACGCTATCTGATGCACTTGACATTGTGAAGAAAAGCAATATTACGTTGTGCTGCTACTTTGCAGAGGCGGCCACGGTAAATCTGCTGTTCATATGAGCGTAGACTGAAACGAACGTTTGTGGGATCAATTTTTCAATCATATTCCTCCCAAAAACTGCCACCATGCATGTCTACATTTATCAATCATTAAGGGTGAGTGCTTTTAAAAACAACAGTCCTTTGACTTAAGTGTTCAATTCTTTCTGTAACCAAGCTTACCCAACTGGAAACATGAATCTTAAATCAACTTTCCCCATTGAAATGAATGGAAATGCCATTAATCGGTTCCAGTCCCACAAAAATAACAAATCCTGAAATCATTGTAATGCGCACACACACGCACACACACCTTCACTAATCCTTGACAACAGTCATTAAGAAATAGAATTAATCGATTTGTGCAGAATGTTTCCCTCTCTGCATGCCCCATTCATTGCTTCCAAAAAGCCATTTGTGTCGTAATGAAACCATAATGCTGTGCGCGTGTGTCCGTGGGTGTGTGCGCATAGATACCAGTGTGGTAAACAGGCTTTTCTGCAATTAATTTGAAATTGTGCTGACAGAGACTCGCTGGGAAACAAGCCATGTGTGCGCACCCGTGTGTGTGTGTGAGCGTGGAAGGAATATCAAGATTATGGCCGAAAGCTTCTCAGCGCCTCCCTTGTATGGTTTGACATCATGAGCTCAAAGACAGACACACACACGCGGGCAAATACACACAAGCACTGATTGGAAAACAATGCGGACACGTCGATACGGGAAGCACCGGCAGATTTGCAACCCTTGAAGCCACTAAAGATTTGGAATCCTCGAAGCCACTAATGCTGCAGTCAAGAAGGAGAAAGAAGGAGAAGTGTGTATGACTCAGTACTGGGGAAAGGGAAAAAAAAAGAACTTTCACTTATAATGAGGGATTTACAAGCAGAAAGTGGAAGATAGTGAAACCATCAATCAAACGTGTCATCGAAGTGACCTCTAATTCAAAATAAGGCGCCTGACCAGATATCTCACATTTACATAGAGATTGTGTGTGTGTGCGTGTTGATTTAAATCATATAGGTGAAATCACTTACATTTTGTAAATATCAATAACAAAGACTCAATGCGTATAAAACTTAGCTGCGGTGACCCGCACGGGTCCATACTTAGACCAGTACTATTTTGTCTTTATATGCTCCCCTTGGGTAGTATTATGAAAACCACTTTATTAACCTTCACTGCTTTGCTGATGACACACAACTCTACCTAGCTATGAAACCTGAGCAAACGAATCAACTGAGAAATCTTCAGGCATGCCATAATTAAATAAAAGAGTGGGATGATCAGTCATGCATTGTAAAGTGCCCTGAGACAACTTCTTTTGCCTTCCTGTGCGGAGTTTTCATGGTCTCCTCGTGCGTGCGTTTGTATTCTCCAGGTCCTCTGGCTTCCTCCCACATTACAAAAAAAACTGCATGAAAGGTTCATTGGAGACTCCTAATTGTCTATTGCAAGTCAGTGCGAATGGTTCCTTGTCTATATGTGCCCTGGAATTGATTGGCTGGAAACGCATCCAGGGTGTAACCCATCCCTTGCCCAAAGTCATCTGGGATAGGCTCCAGCTCATCAGTGAGCCTGATGAGGATATGCACTACAGAAAATGGATGGATTGATAAATGTACACAGCGTAGGTTCTCCCAGTGGTGTTGCCATATGTACCACATTTGCATGCCGATTAGCGGGAGCTGAGTGCAAATCCGGTTACCACATGCGTGTCCATCTCCAGGTGTTATCAAGCCAAAGCTGTTATAGAAACACATTAGCACTCTAGTTCTACACTCTAAAGCGGGGGCTCAAAATCTTTTAGGGCCATGGACCCCTGAGAAGGGATTTATTAACTACCATGTTTACCACTAAATACCCTAGGCATTTAAAAAAAAAATCCTATTTTTGGGGAAATGAACTGGGAATTTTAAAATAACATAGTAATGGCTATTTGAACACCAACACGGCTGCAAAACACATGGCCAGACAGTGTAAGAACCCCTCACAGGCGTATACTGTCATGCGCAAGGCTGGACCATTGCCAAGAGGGGCGTGGCCTGGCCATCACGCTAGGCGGTGTTATCTCTGGCACTCGTCACAGCTGTTGCGCACTCGGAACTCTGATTGACCATGTATTTAATTTTGGAGTTTTGTCACTGGTGTTGCCAGTTCGTTGCCTTGTGTCAGTGTGTTCCGTTCACTGCCAGTAGGATTCTCCACCAATGAGAGTAAGTGCAGTGTTGGGCTATCCTCGTAAAAGCGATTTTGTGCCCTTTTGTTAATCACGTCGGGTTATGCTCCTTAGTTTGCCCCATAGTCATCTGACCTTGCTTTACATCTTTTGGATCCTGCCTAGCTTAGCGTATCTGTAACTCTGCCTTGTTTTGGACTGCTTTTTGGAATCGACCAGTTTTTTTTTTTAAATAAAACCACGCCTAACATCATGCCCTTGTCTTGGAGTCGTGCATTTGGGTCCGCCCCAGTACCGTTGGTCTGCGATATATATACTGTATTCTTTATCCTCTGCACATACTGCTAATTTTACTGCAGCTGACTATGCTTAGAAGAGACCATGTTTTTCATGTATTTATTCTCTAAGTATCATACTGAGCCGTGGTGGCCAAGATCCACATGCCAAATGAACACGTCACTAGGCATTGAAGCATGAAATCATGATGCACCAATAATTTTTTTTCTACATTTGTATGTTTTAATTCAGTACAGAGGCCCTGTAGCTCAGTGGTTAGAGCACTGGTTTGGTAAACCAGGGGTTGTGGGTTCGTATCCTACTGGGGCCTCCACTCCCTGAGAAGGGTTGCGTCAGGAAGGGCATCCGGCGTAAAAATTGTGCCAAACATATGTGCGTTCATCTGAGATGACACGCTGTGGCGACCCCGAAAGGGACAAGCCGAAAGAAACTTACTTACTTATGTTTTAATTCAGTACAATACTGCAAATTGCTAACATTTGTTTGTTCTTGTGGGGCTGGATTATATATCTGTCTAAATGCTACAATATCCAACTACTGTGTATCGAGTTGGATACACCCTGATGTGTTAAAGGACACCATTTTGGTGCAGCTGCAACGCTAGCCCACAAAATACATGGCTAGAAGTTAATGGCCACCAGGATGTTAGCTTTTTCCTGGCACCAAACCACTTTGAGCCCATTTGAACACCTGAGAGGACGTTCCTCTAATGCAATGAGGCAAGAATGTTAATGAGGGGAACGTTATTTATCAATGTGGGAGTTGGCCACGTTCCCAAGTAAAAACCTTCTTTATTTGAATATTTATGGTGCTTGAAATAATGTTGTCTTGGTGCTTAATCCTTGTCTCTCACCAGTTATATTTTTATTCAATATTTTTCACATCACTGCAAAGAAGCCCTGGGGAATGGTCCATAGAGCAAAAAAAAAAAAAAAAAAAAGCACACATGGTCTTTTAACTAATACAGCAGCGACGCCTCATGACCACCAACAATTTACAGATACTTTGAACAAGGAGAACAAAATAACACATCACATGATGTTTGCCTTGCCGCTCACCTGTAAGAATCCGGCCGCATACTAATAATTTAATCTGGCATCACCAGAATCAAATGTTTTATTGTTTGTACATTTTATGGAAACTGATCCATAGTAGACATGATCTGCTAATGCCACGTAAGTTTTAATGTTGTCTGTTGCAAAGTGTTTGAGTTTGTTTGGGGCAAAAAAATTGAAAACATGATTGACCAGTGATTGCCATAATATAACATAACATAATGACAGTGACTGATGATTGATCAGTGTGGACTCTGAGAACTGTCAGGAACCAACGGTGCGGGGGAGGACCCAGATGCAGGACTTCCGGGCATAGGCATAATGTTCAATGTGGTTTTATTCAACAAAGTGGTCGATACCAAAAGGCAGTCCAAAACAAGGGAAAGGCACAAAAACGCTAGGCAAGGCAGGATCCAAAAAGACATACAGCAAGGTCCGATGACTTTGGGGCACACTAACAAGCTGAACGGGACAAGATCAAACCAAAGGGCAGAGAATTGCTGTAACTAGGGGTTACTCTAACTTACGCACCGAAGCGGAGAGTCCCACGGGCAGTGAATGCAACTCACTAACACAAGGCAATGAACTGGCAAATGCCAATGCCAAAAACCCCAACTAAATACTTGGGCTAATTACAGTGCCTAATCTGAAACAGCTGTGACAGGTGTCAGAGGTGACACCGCTAAAACCACTGGCTTGGCCACGCCCCTCTTGGCCAAGCCTTGCTTGTGACAGGAACGAAGAGTTAAATCTGATAGAACGGAGAGTACGGGTGGTGGTATGCTTGGTGAACGGAGATCATTGATAGGTGAGGTTTTGCAGGGTGATCGTTTCCCCCAATTTAAATTCAATGAAAATACCATTAATCCATTCGAGCCCCACAAAAAAAGATTTGTAACGCATCTCTTCAAATTCAAAACAAATCGGACGACGAGCGGCTCGGTATTTGGGAATTGTGGCGTATTAACCAACTCTGGAGACCTCCCTGTACTATTTCATAAGGAATTGCCTCATTATTATTTCCTTCATGGGTGCTGCGGCTGTAATTCAAGTCAAAGCGAAGGCCGTGATGCTTTCATTTTCAAGTAAACACCAAACATGGCGATTTCCATTTGGAATGCTTTGCTGACCTCGAACACCGGCACTATAAATCTGTGCCTCTGCATCTCCACCACCCAACAACCTTAAAGACTTCATTTATGTCCTTTCCATTAGATGCTATGACGGACATTATTCAGTTACGCGTAGAGTCAGGCCAGGTTTTTCTGTATCCCTGCTGTGACGCGCTATAAATCCATCTGAAAGAGTCGCCGAATCCAAAGTGTCCAATGTCGGCCTGATTAATTGCATCAAGGTGACTAAAAGGCGTCCGCGGGGAGAACCAAAGACAACGGAACCTTCAAATCTTAGGAGGCAGTTTTTGCTTCGATCCACACTCTAGAATTTGTACTTCTAGACACACTAATTGATTTCAAACCCGCTAACTTTCGTACCCGAGAAGTGTTGTGTTTTTGTTCGTTTGTTTTTCGTTTTTAAACAACTTAAAACCTAGACTGTAGTCAAAATATCCCACATCTCTCCCAATTCTGACTGGTCATTGTCGCAAATAGAATTTTTTTAAGTTGCTTAAAAGTGTTTTAAAATGAATCAATATATAAAATGTTTTGTTTTTTTTAAGATCCAAAAAGTACGGAAAAAGTTCGGGATCAATTTTCAATCATTTCAGTGAACCGTCACAAAGTCTCCAGTTTTTCAAGTTGCAAAAAAAACCCAAAATTATATTAGGTCCTGAAGTACTGGGTAAAGTACTGCTAGCTTCTATTTGTGTGGAAAAAGCAATTGACGGTAAAGACCATAAAATAATTTCTAACTCATGGAAGCAGCAGCTAATATGCTGCACTGTGTGTATGTGGCACATGGAGACATTGCCAAACATGAACACACCGCGGTACGTGGTAAACCCAACAAAACTCAATGCAGCTCTGTCTCTTACCTTTTGGCTTTGACATGACAGCAGAGGTATAGGACACTCATGCAGGATGCAGATGTGTCAGACAGTGTAGGCCGGTGGTTGTCCCTTGAAAGTGGTTCTGGATCTTCTTCCCTGGCCTGGTTGATAACACATAAGTGTGGAAATGGGCAGATGATAAAGGATTCACTTAGTTGTTTGATGTCACACTTGATTGCTGGGCAGGCACTTTACAGACCCAAATATTTTTTTACACACGCCCTTCAAAAGTCAATTTTTCATTATATGTACCGTAATTCCCGGTCGACAGAGCGGACCTGGTTATAAGCCTCACCCAGTACATTTGTAAAGGAAATACCGTTTGGTGCATACATAGGCCACACCCGTGTAAAAGCTGGTTAGCGCTAACACTAGCGCCGAGCTAACAGGGCTGGTTAAAAAAAACATGCTGGTAAAAATGTAAATAAAAAAAGACACGTCAGTAACACACGCTAGCGCAGCGCTAACAGGGCCGGACCGGTAAATGTCACTTCCTCGGCACATATATTCCACCGGTCTCACTCTTACCTTTTCGGCTCGAGTCCCCCCTTGCGGCCGCAAATGCACAAATTAGCGGCATCATCGCATAAACCGCAGGGTTGATAGCGTCTGAAAAAAGTTGCGGCATATAGGCCGGAAATTACGGTATCCTTTCAGTCAGATGATCTCCAGATCACCTTAGTTCGATGGCTGGATTTTACATTAAAATGTAGATTTTTGCTAATGACAAATTGTGCCGCTTTAGCGCTGCATGAATATTAAAACAAGCGCAATGTTCACTCCGATTAGCCGCCACTCTCCCCACAATAAATGCCTGGCTCTAAACTGGGCTTGAATGGTCGCATGAATGTTTCAGCATGCACTTATCTACAGTGAGTTCATCATCCCGGGACCTTCACACACTCCCGAGGCCCATCCATTTTTCATGGAGGCCTGCTGGTATCTTCCGCGGGAACGACTGGGGAATGAGTGTGAGAATTTTTTTTTTTTTTCCTGGCGGGGTGGAATACCAATAAGCAGGGTGGCCTTCACGTCCGGCAATGTTCATTCACAAACATAGCAACAAAAAATAAATGGAGAAGAACGTGTACCTTGAGCTCAACTTTAGCTGCTAAAGCATGCAGAGTGCATCCCACGGCACAAGGAACATTTTGAGTCCCAGTGGAGAATTTGATCCGGCCCGACGTGCAAATCTGAAAACAAATCAGAGGAACTGTTCTTTGGACAAAATGATGAAACATGGATGAAGGGAGGTAGGAAAGAGGGAAGTGAGGCTGGAAGTGAGGATAAAGAAAAATGAAAGGAAGAACAAAAACAAGGAAGTTTGAGGACTAACTTGCCCATTGTTGTAAATGTGTGTGATGGCGACCAGTCCTGAGTAAACTCCAGCTCTTGCCCAAAGTCCGCTGGGATAGGCTCCCTAATGAGGACGAGTACTACAGAAAACAGATTAATAAACTTTTGATAAATTTAGCAGGGACTTCATAAAAAAGGGAAATAGCACCTGCAGCTTTGCCACCCCTTGAGTTAATGTGTGAATATGAAGGCATAAATTAGCGTTGATAATACAGAAGCTTCCTTGATACACATTGCCCAGTTCATCAGCTGAGACACTGGAAGGATTATAAATATCAGACTCATTTTTATCAGAGCACTCTGCAGTAGTTCTCAGCCACCTGATAAAAATAAACTTGATGAGAAACTCTTGATACAATTGTACTTATTTTCAGATTTGTCCAACCTTTTAAGACCACGAGTTGTGCTCCTTTATTTTCTCGTCCTCTTCTGTTTTCTCGTCTGTGTGGGGATTCTGAGTGCACAGTCAAAAAAGTATGAATTTCCTGTTTTCCTCTTTGCAAATCATGAACTAAGACAATTAATTTTCATCTTTCCTGATCTTCTGTGGCTTAAGAAGCATTACATTACTTTCGACAATCTTCAAAGCCTCACCATCTCAACTTTGTAGTTGACCCTAGCTGATCTGTCACGGGTAACCTTAAGTCATTATTAGTAATTTTCCAACTCCTCTGTTAGGTGTGCTGAATTTGAGTCCGATACCACACGATGTCAATAAAGGTTTTGTGAACATGGGTGACCGATTGCGCATTCATTCTTCTTACATTATTTCCCGCGGGAAAACAATCGGATGACACTCAATAGTTTAAAGCTGACTGCACCCTCGGGGAATGCCCACTAGCTTCTACGCTGATCACGGCCCCACAGTGAGAAAGTACACTTATCAATTGGCTCCAAGGTAAACCTATTGTACTTTATGGAGCATCACTTTCGGACGCCTGGAAGCAGAAATCATAATTAAGAAAAAGAGCAGCAGCCGCCAGTGGAACTTTAATGCAGCTGCAGCTCCTCATTCACATGCTGAGTTGGAGCAGCAGAGGAGGAGGAGGAGGAAGAGGGAGGAGTTTTTTCTTCTTACCCCCCCCCCCCCTCATCATCTAGCTCCAGCTCTGCTCATTGTTGGACAACGCTCTTATACACACTGAGTGAGGGACTCGTGACGCCGGGGCAAGGGGTTGCACATTGAGCGAATTGCGGCAATTAAAGACGAGAGAGAGGAACACCCCCAGGCTGGATGCTGTGAGGTCCATCATCACCATCATTACTATCAACATATTCTGAAATGCGTCACGGCATTTACACACTGGTCCCCGCACTGACTCTTACGCCAGGTAAGCCTTTTGTTGATGAAATTATTGTTTTTAGAAAGGTGTACAATTTATGATAAATTACAATAGGCCATCTTGAATGAGATTTGACTGTGAAATGGTTGCAAATGGCTTGTGTGTTGTCTGCTCGCCTCCCCATAGGTGAGCGCATGCGCTGCCCGGCTTCCCCGCGTTGAGCCCCCTCCACCCCCGCCCTCCTTCCCGAGCACACGCAGCACGAAGGCCGGATGACACCCCCGAGCTCCGCGTTGTCCCCGGCTCCCCGGTGCCTGCCGGGCCTGGGCGTCAACGGCACATGCGCGGAGCAGCTGAGCGTCGCGTTCCCTCCGCTGTCGTCCACCCTGGCCCTGCTGGTGCTCGTGGCCGTGCTGGCGGGTGTCGTGCTGGTCTCCGTGGCCACGTTCCACTTCCACAAGAGGAGGCTGAAGAAGCGGAAGATCCAGAGAGCGCAGGAGGAGTATGAGCGCGACAGTCGCAGGGCGGCGACGGCGGCGGCTGCAGGGGGGTCTGCGCGACCGTGCGTCATTGCGCGCCCGGTGCGGTGTGGCGCACACCGAGTAGAGGTGGTGACGGAAGAGGACCACGCTGGTGATCCAGTAGAGCAAGGAGTGACCCCCGCGGACTGCTAAACTCAGGGAACGAGACTGTGGAATAAACAGGAAAAAGCAATAAGGCACAAAGAACTCTCGTCCATTCTCCACTGCTGCTTCTCCATCACTCCCGTGCAGAATACTGAGCATTGCAGGCCTGTAGGATAGTACACCTACGCACACAAATGCATAAGAGCAGTGATTCCCAACCTTTCTTGAGCCAAGACACATAGCGGTGCCTTGAGATATGAGTTTAATGTGTTCCATGACTACATTAGGATCTCAAATCGTCTTTCCCCATTGAATTGAATGAACATGTAATTAGGTAATGCATTCTCACCACCGAATCATGAGAAGAATTGTACTGAACAGTATTTTATACAAAGCTCCCAGTAATTATAACTGGTCTCCACATAACCTGCAAACACAGGAAATACGAGTTAAAAAAAAAAAAAAAACACAACTGAACCTAATGCTGCACTTAATCTTATGCTGGACCACGAATAACAAAAATTTGCAGATAATTAACCCATTGAAAAAAAAACCTTACCTAACCCAAACGAAGTCTTGAAAAAGCGCATCTACATCTACATCACCATTAAGCGTTTCCGGATTGGTTCTTACCCCCAAAATAAAAAAAAAGAAAGATGAAAAAAATAAATACTAATCTGCAAATAAGTGAGTTACAGGTGCTGATGTGGTGGCCTGATGTTGTGAAGTTTGGTCCCACCATCTAGGAATCGAAGTCTGACGCGCACTTGTCTTTCAAGTTTCTCCTCACACCTCAAGGCAAAAAAATACCCGTATTTTTAAATAAAAAATGCATAACGACAAGATAAAAAGAAACCACAACCCAAAAAAAATGGATAATGTCCATTGGATAACTGCCGTCTAGTGGAAAAGCATTTAATTGCGGTGCCTGTCAATAGATGCTGCTGGCATAGATAGATGAACAAATCACTGGTAGTAATAAATTTCTGCACTATAGTTGGGAATCACTGCAGAGGTGCCCAAAATCCATTCCCGGAGTTTATTATTTATTTATTTTTTAACCCTCAGCGATGTAGCCACCACATAGTTCTTTTGCGGCGTTCCCAATTGTTTTATGTGTGAAGCTGTACAGTACGCCAATACCTGGAGTAATTAACACCCCACAAAATTGTTTAGAAATGCCTATATGAGTAGTTTACACAGTAAACAGTAAACTTCAAACTCTTTAATATCACAATATAATTTCAACAACAGCACCCTTAAAAGTAATTAGCTTGCACGTTTTATTTACAAAAAAAAAAATGCTCTAAAAATGGACATGTACAAGAGGGATCGATTTTCTATGGCGACATGCAAAGCTGCTCTCTCGGTCGAGATGCACCACTTCAACATACTGCCTTGACATCAATTGCTGCGGTACTTCCTTATTTAGACCAAGCGTTTGCGGTACGGTTGGGAATTACAGAACAGAGCACAAATGACCTGAATCGATGAGTTTTTCAGAAACATGGCAAGTGAGCACTTTTAGCATTACAACCTGAGCCGCTTATTTACGACATGGTAGAAAAATTCCCAGACGGATGATATAAAAATGCTATTTGGTTGAAATTCACTATCAAGTAGATATCCTGCCTGCTGACCAACTGGTAAAACTGTCAGTCCCCCGACCCCGACTTAAAATATCAGCTTGCTGGCATACTTCCACATGACTTTTTGCATTTTTAAGGCTCGATCATGCTCTTTCATTTTGTGGGAACCGTGACACCTTGGTTCTTGACCACAATCCATTCCAGAAAACGGTTCGAAAAGTGAATTGTTCGAAAACCGAATCAATGTTTCCCATTACAATGAATGGAAAAAGAAATAGTGTTCCGAGCTTAAAAAAATTGGGCTTTTTAAAGCATTTTTTAATCTTTTCCTGAGAATAAACCGCGTACTAGAAATACATGCATAGTTTAAATACTTTATATAATAAAATGATTTAAGAAATATATTTATTTTTTGCTTAAAATGTATGCTTTAGTAGTAGAGTACGCAAGGCTGAGAGTGCATTTCCGTATCTGTAGCGACTCGTTCCATAGCCTTGTAAACTTTTTTTATTAACAAAAGTGCAGATTAAGTTTAAACGGACATTCGAACAGCGTCGTGGGTGGGTCAGCTGGTCTGGCCGCGTGCAATACGTTATTTCCGGGTTTTGTTGGGGGTGTTCGAGTACCGATTTTCATTCGAAAACAGAAGCAAAAAAAAAAAAAATCTCTAAATTTTCGTTCGAACACTGATTTGTTCGAAAACCCAGGCTTTATTGTATTTCTATTGTACTACAACCCTACCCCGACGCAAAGCGAACATAGACCAGCCATGAACACATTTTGAGGTATTCAGTTTCTTACATTTCCTCTAAATTTACCTTCTCAAAGAGGACACTGTTGGAACGAGGTCCTAGATTTACGGGGTGTCCTCTGTTACTACAAAATTCCATTCTAACGAGACATTTACCTCACTTATACACCAGCGCAGTGGGTGGCATCCCTAACTTGGAAATTTTTTAAATTACCAAAAATGTGCATGAAAAACACTTGCGCATAAAATAAAACAATCCAATGAAGAACGGCAAAGCGGGGGGGCTTCTTATACCACGTGATCTTGCCGCATCTAGGAGCCAAGGAACTATGTTGAAGTGTGGGTGGAAGAGGTTCCTTTAGACAAAAGTAGTGCTTTGCTTCCATACTGCTGAACTATGGTGAGGTGCGTTGAGGAGTTTCATCTTGACAAAAGTCATGCTTGAACTATGGTGACGTGCGTTGAGGAGTTTAATCTTGACAGAAGTCATACTTTGTAGTCATCGTGCTGCAGTGAACGATGTTGAAATGAGTTGAGGAGGTTCGTTTGGAGAAAAGCAGTGCTATGCTGCCATGTTGACATCAAACACCTATGTTGAAGTGGGTTAAGGACTTTCATTTAGACAAAAGTAGTGCTTTTTCTGTCATTTTGGATTCATTCAACTAAGATGATGAGAGTTGAGGAGCTTATTTTACACAAAAGTAGTGCTTTGCCACCATCTTGTGGCATGCTGGTGTCAAGGAACAATGTTAAAGTAAGATGAGGAGCTTTACTAAAACCAAAGTGATGCTTTGTGGCCTCATTTTGAAATCCCTCGGCAATTGTAAATTGTTTTTTGTGTGGGGGTGTTAAATACTCTTGGATTTGGGTTCACTGTACTGTATAAATGCAGTGATGTTTCACTATTTTTGTACATACACAAAGCATAAATGAGCCATAAACATGAAAAATTAAAACATTCCAAAGCAGGATGGAGGCAAAAGGAAAAAAAGAAAAACTGCAAAATGATTTGCTTCATCACCTGGAACACGGGCTAAAACATCGTCAGAAGCGCTTATCTCAACAAAAACACAGGATTGGTTTTAGCACAAAGGAAAAGTGTGAAGAATCTCTGGATTTCTGGACTCAGCTGCAGAGTGGAATCATTATTCTTTCTTTTTTCTTTTTTCCCCGGGACACGCCCGCTCTAGAGTGTCTCACTCTGAACTTTTGCCTGCTCCGCCTCTCTTCGGACCTCCTCCTCCCTCTCGCCTAAGAAGCTTCTTTAAACTCTGGAGACGTTTAAATTTTAACTGCTCTCCGGGATGTGACACACGATTGTGTTGAATTATTCACACGTGGTGACACAACACACACACACATACACACGTACTTAGCTGATCTTCCTTGGCATGCCCTCTGACACACTAGCAGTATGTAGTTAGACTCTTAATGGATGTTGTGGTGCTGTTAGGCAGTGCAAAAGCTGCAAATAGAAACATTTGGCTTCTTTGTTTGGGCATCGTATTTCTTCCTTCCTTCTTTCCTTCAATTAAGTGACATGAAGTGCGCCAATGTCTGTTTTAGACATCTTAGCTCTAGTTATGCAAGACTTTTTGGCTGTAGGAATGTACATAAGATCCGTTTTTGTTTTTCTTCTACTGTGCATCAGATAGTAGCTAACGTTTCAGTGCTGATATTTGGAATATTCACGTTTGCGATTGTGATCCAAGAGAATCCTTCCCTCGAGCGGCGGTTTTCGTTTCTTTGTAATCTCTTTATATAGTATCATAAAATAGTGGGCCTATACATAGTCATGGATTTTATCTGTTCACTGTACATGTATGACATCATGAGGAATGTTTCCTGTAATCTGCCTTATAGAAGGAATATACTGTATGTAGTATTAAGAGTTTATAAATAAACATTGGGGGGTAAACGGTTGTCTTAATCTGTGTGGGTGGAGTTTCTCTCCATCAGTAGCTCCCGACCAACCATTTGGTACCGCGACCCACGCAATGCAAGTATAAGAGCGGTACAGTTACAGTGTGGGAGAAAATTTCCACTACCATTCTCGAAAGTTTCCATGAGAATCTAAGATGGAAATTTGGGGCAATATTTCACATCACTAACTTTTGCGGGAATCACAAAATAATCCTTTAATAAGGAAGGAAATTCAAAAAGTATTATTATGATTAATTACGGTAATTGGGGATTATTAGACATCTGAGTCTGCTTCCTATTCCGACCTGGTGGCAGGGAAAACGAGGAGTCTTCGGCGAACCCAATCGTAAAATAAATAAATCCTGCCGAATTTGGACCGAATGTTGTGAATACTCGACGAGAGGGACGCCCCTGGTGACGACTTCAGTGGACTAAGAATCATCATCTCTGAAATCTTAGTACCCAAATTGGAACCGTATTCGTTTGCCTTTGAAGCAGTGCGGCCTAGCTTAGCCTAGCCTAGCTTGCTAACAACAAGACGCACCTGTAATCAAATATTTGGAAGAAAGCATCAATCGCTAGTGCCTACAAGACCTGCAAAACCTACGTATCATATACAACGAGGTCCCTGAGCACTCGTAGTGAGGAAGTTGACCGACTTAAACTACCTTTGTTTAGCTGGCTAGACATCCATGTAAAAAAAAAAAAGAAATACTGCAACTCTTGTGGCCAACATTGCAGTAGCCTAACTGGTCAATTTTCCCCATTTCACTCGAACAGCAGCATATTCGAAGCTCACGCATCCTTCCGACTTTGGCTCGCAACACAGAGCAATAAAATGAACCCAGCGACGGCTCCATCTTATAAAACTCATAAAATGGGGCCCACTCACATGAAATCTGATTATTGTAGTCAAGATTATGATACAATATATTTTCCCAAGCAATATTTAAATTCCCCATTTACAGCCAAGCTTCATTCCTGCTCTATTCACCTCAATTACGTACCGTCGAGCATTTCCAACTTTAAATAGTGCCGTAACTTTTGTAAACCTAAAAGGTAGTGACGCTTCCACCCAACATTCCTTTCAGCGCTTGTTTTGTTATGTAACTGCTCAGATTCAAGTCGACAAATGACCTTTTCGTGGGAGCGCGTGCCGGTGTGCACAAAGAACCCCCCCGTCGAATACAAATCAGATTGGAACGCCGTTCGTCCGCTGTGACATTCCCACTCGTCTTTCCCCTCTGATTAATTGACTTAAAGGTTAAACGGACTCTCTGGCTCATTCTACCCGTTTTCCCTGGTGCCCCGGCGGCGCCTTGGTGGAGGTCACAGGAAACAAATCGGCAACGGACTCGAGTTGGCCGAGTACCAGGACGCTACGTGGCAGACTGTCCCTCAGCGAAATAAAAGAGCTGGGAATAAAAGGCTGCCTTCTGGCTGGGATGGAGGCTCGGCGCGATCCACAATAACCTCATTGTCATGAGTGCAAGGGAATGAAACGATTTGTCTCGGCTGTCAAATGGGAAATAAGTCAGGGGGGAGATGATTAATGTCGAAACGTGTCCTTCACATACATGTGCCCGGCTTTGACGCTTTTATGATATACTCAAAATTGATTAATCACTCTAATGGAATAGGAGCAAATCCTGGCGAGGGGCGACAGATGTGATACTCGTGTTTGTTTACGATCGCAATTTATGAATTTTTGGCACATCTTCCAGCAAATAGGGCTAAGAGGTATGAAGGCTCTTATATGGATATGGATGAATATGGATATTAGCTCTGGCTTAAGTGACCAGGAGTGGATGGGGTGGGGAGCGACCAGGGAATATGGATGTGGAGGTCAGGCCAGCCAGGAATAGAACGAAGACATGTCAGGAAGATATCTGACTAGATGGGAAAGTGGCCGTGAATAGATGAAGGTCAGTGAGGGGGCCGAGGTCGTCGATGGCCAGGAATAAGTGGAGGTGAGCCAGAATCAAAGGAAACATTTTACTCTGGGAGCAGGCGAGCAGTCGAAAGTAATCACCGATAGAGCTCGTGCACGTGACGCCATATTGCCGGTCAAACAGAGCTGCTCGACATTATGGGAGACGTTGAACCGGACGAGATACAATACCCGAGACCTGTTGTGCTGTTGGTTGTCACAACAGATGAGACGGATATTCAAAGATATCATTCTATGGAATACCAGCTGAAAAGACCAGAAAAGATCAATGGATTTCGGCAATTAAACATGATGGATGGTGCCCAACCAAAATAGACGCATGCCTGTGTAGCGTTCGCTTCATTTCAGGTGGGAATTATTCTTCTCAATCTCAAATTACCAGGAAGTATTTATAATGCCAAGTTGCCTCATTTGAGAACAATGCGTGTTAAAAAAAAAATGTCTGTCGCAGGTTAAGTGTGGCTGCAATCGCTTCCATGTACGTTCCGCGGAGTGGACTCCGTCCTCTTTTTTTTTTTTCAATCATAGTTAATGAATGCGAGTTTGTGTAAAATCAGAGGTCATTTATTCAAATATTGGTATTTGTATTGAATACTAGCTGAAAAGATCAATGGATTCCGGCAAAGGTTAACATGTGGCCGAACACACTTCCGCATTCACGAGCAGTCAACCCATCACTGTGTGGGATTTATTCCTGATGAGAACAGATCTAGCAACAAAGTATTTGTATGCGTCCAGACTTTTATACGCTTTCAAACTTTTCTGTTTGAATATCGATGACTTACTCACCAAATCCATGTGTAGATCCAGTTGTCCAAGACAAGCAGAAGCGAATTAACAGTCCGATTTCTTCATTCTTCATTCAAACATCGACTTCGGCATTAAATACGGATCCTCTATGCCGCGTTTATCTAATTTTTCCATGTACCTTCGTTTATTTTCACCTTCTAAATGTCTAACGGTGTCGGAAAAAACTCTGGGAGATGTATTTTCGTGTCGTCTCCAAGCAACTTCGCAATGAACAATGATTTCCTAGATCGGCAATATGGCCAATCACGTTATTTCGGTGACGTAGGTGCACGAGCTCCATACCACCAAACTACAAGAGCAATCCATAACCCTAAATCTGTGGTGTGTATGAAAACAACAAAGTCAACAACACACAAGCGTCACACTTTACTTCCTCAAGAAATCTTGTGATCGAAACTCAAGATGAAGTCGACCAACAAAGACAAATGAAAAACTTTCTATTTTATGAAGATGGGGACGAGACTAGTGACGAAGAACTTATAGCCATCAACCACAGAGGAACTGATGGAAGTCAGCAACCACGGTGTGGATGAGACTCGCATCTGCAGAGCGGCTGGAGGTCAGTGATCGTGGAATGGAGGGAGGAAGCTCATTAGGAAGGGAGAAAGTTAAGTGAAGGTCAGAGATCAATAAAAGTCGAGACATCAGTGACAATTAAATGTACGTTGGGCGGGGAACGCACGGGTGTCAGTTACTGTGGAATAGATAGAAGCCGGCAACTGAGGAATAGACGGCGGAAATGAAAGTGGGCCGTCAGGGGTGGATGGAGGGCAGTGACAAAGCGTGGAAGAAAAACACCAGGAGGACGCAGGGATGCAGGCCTTGGGTGGATTTCGGGAAGAATGAAAAATGATAGAATTAGGTCACCAAGAAGGCATGAATGGCTGTGACCAAGATTACAAGGAAAGTACCAGGAGAGGATGCCTGGATGTTGGGGAACATGGAAGGAAGAGAGTTGACTAATAGACTAACATGGGTGATTGCGGGGTTTCAGTGACGGTGGTATGGATGGATTTCACTTGTAAAAGATGTCAGTCACCAGTAAAGGTTGGAAAATAGAATGAATGGCTGAAGGTGAGTCGAGATGAGTGGGTGGATTGATAATCATGTTTAGCAAATGTAAAGTTAGCAGACACCGCTTGTAGTGTTATTGTACAATGAAAATTCACGTAGGTTTTCTCGGGGAATAGCCTAGATTTCAAATGGAGCCTCATTTAATCATAGTTAAGTCTTTTGTCATCCCGGGAGGCGTGAAATAGATTAGGCAATAAGAAGGTGCTTGGCCAGTCAGTGGGTTGACTCCTCTGAGGATTTAGGCTCGTTTTTATGATAGAACAATTTTGTGTGGGAATATTTAGACTTCCACAAATAGCAGAACGCTTTCTCACAACCAGTTACCAACTGCTTCTTCTTTTTTTTTACAGTCAAACATGATTCCGGAAGGCTTTGCAAAAGCCAATTATTGGGATTGAGCAAAACTTTACTGACTAGTCCACTCCCAGTCATTATCATCATGTTTGGCTGAAGTAAATCGGATTGGGGAGGGAGGGGGAAAGTGCAAAAGCGCTCTAACAACAAACATTTGTCAAATCGATCACTATTAAGTTAAAGATGATAACATCATTCATGCTAACATGTAGCTCCACTGAAGCGCACGCTACTTACTTTCTGAAACTTCATTCAATCTCCAGAACTGACTTTTAAAGAGCTGGCCCTGTGCTGCAGTGATGAATCAGGAAAAACTACAGCGTGCGATAAAGGAATGCACCAGATATGTCACAACTGCAAGTAAACATTGATTCAGACCAGTAGTCATTCAATAGAGTTACCACTGAGAACCGCTCTAGTCGAGCAACTAAGAACAAGTCGTTCATTAAAAGTATGAATATGTTGTCTCCAGTTGAGTATGTATATTTACTCAACACCATGTTTTGTGTCGTCAATCAAGTGGAAATCGCATAAGATGATGCTGGGATGAACCCTAGGGCCTCCTGTTGTAGCGGACGCACGTATGTACGTATTTCAAGTCTGAGCTGAACTACAGTGTTGAAGGGCCACACTCAAAGACAAATTGAACGGTAAATACTTATCAGATGTCCTTGTAAAACACTGAAACTCCAAGTGGGAACACTTTATAAGGCAAAGGCGTGAATTCAGATGTGACCATCACTTACCAGCATTTAACTTTGCCACACTGTTCCTCGGGGCCGCATTAGCAGATTGCTTCCCGGATGTCGCTCGGGGGGACGCGGAGGACGCCGCTGGGCCGCCTCCCGCTTATCTCATCTTCCTCTTCCCACTGCTACTGTCAGGGTTCGTCAGATGATTTGTCACCTCGGTTGCCGACTCATGATAACAGAGAGCTTTTTTTTTCCAGCCGGCTGCCATCTGAAGGAAACAAAACACTTGAGAGGGAATAACAAGTGGGCTACGGTAAAAGCCATTCCTGGATACTTAACGAACAATTTAATTGGGTTTTACATTATCAGAATTTTTGAGGCCACTCAACAATCAGCGAGTTAAAAAAAAGTGATAACCAGTCACCGATCCAATCACAAGATGGAGCATAAATTACCTGTTCATTTACTGTATATATATATATATTTACTGTGTACCCAATTCCCTAATGGGACAAGCCGAAAGAAACTTATTTACTTGTGCACCTAATTATTAAAAAATATATATATTTACAATAATGTATTTATGCCAGTGAGGCATACTAACAGATAAAACAAATTAATGGGCTTTTATTAGATGGAAGTAAATACATACAGCAATTAATGTGTCACCTTTTTGGATATTTTGGTTTGTTGTGAGCCGTGAGATTTTTCAACTGTCAAGTATCGGTATGTGCTTTGGCTCCAAAATGGTTGGAATTTACACTCGTCCTAACACCAGGCTGACATAGGGACAGAAACAGAAAATTTGTCTCATCAAATCGACGTAATGTCTAAATTCATTATAATGATACTTCCTCTTTTCCTTTTTTTTTTTTTTTTTTTTTGGGGGGGGGGGGTCATTTTGCGTTATAGCGGGAGTGAATTTTATAACAGGAGATGTTTGGCAGTGTGAACGATTTTTTTACGAAACCAAGTGCTCTTTTTTTGCACTCCCAGTTGAAATTTACATGAATACTAAACACGGAACAAAGAGAATAACACGAACGTGTATGTACAGATTTGTACATTCACGTTGGTTTCCGCTAGCTAAATGCTAACGCACAGTCCAAAACTGCATTGCTAATGAAACTAGCAAATATGTTAATTTAAAAAACTTTAAACAACTTACGCAACATACGCAGACAGAGTCAAACGATAATACCCAGAGGCATATATTCTGTATCCTTTGTCAAGAAAAAGATGAATATTACAGCAGTTTATTTGCAATGGTCTTTGTGTTTCGACAAATATGCTATCTATTTTTCAACTTCTATGAGACGATCTATACTCATCTCCCTACATGTCTATGCATCTAAACATTTAGAAAATATATTCCAATGTCTATTGAAAGAAATTAAAACATTATAATTAAAATTTGGATATAGTTGAAAACACTTTAGTGTAACGTTTATGTACAATTTATATTCTTAAAATGAGGGGGGGGGGCAAGTGGGCCTATTTAAAACGCTCCATCTGTACAATCAAAACATTGGAAGAATGTGTTTGAATTTGAGGGGATCTGTACTTTAAACAAGGTATTAAATTTATTAAAATAATCTCACTCCTGTCCTTGAGTTGTGGTGGAGGACTTTGTGCTAAATTGTATGCGGTTTCACCCCCCCCCCCCCCCCCCGGGCAGGGTCACTCATGGCTTTGAGACCCCCCCATGAGGGATAAAATACCGCCCGGTTGCATCATGCTGTGACTTGGCCTCACTCGGGACCGCTCCCCGCGGCTCCCAACAAGAGTGAGATCGCGGAATCAGAAGGCGTTCCCCGGTACCGCGGCCCAAATGAGCTCGGTGATGGATGAGGCGGCCGCTCGTTTGACAAGTGCGCCGGATTTATGGCAGCGAGGCCTCACTCGCCGTAAAGCGCATCCATTGTTGGGAGCACTACATCAGCTTTGTGACAGACAAATTACGCTTTGCTGTGATGCCCCCCACCCCACTTTCCCCACTCTTTCTTTGTTTGTTTGTCGGGACAAAGCGGCGAAACGTCAAACCCCGCGAGGAGATCATTTTTCACTCAAGTTACGTAAGCTACTTTTCGTCACTCGGACGACTTTTTGTGCAGTGCAACGTTGATTCATTTGGATAAGATTCTATGTGTGTATACAGTAATTTGATTAAAATTCAGATGAAATTAACAATGGAGAAGTCATAAGTCTATAAGGGGAGTCCTGGAATGCAAAACAATGACTCTACAACCGTAGAAGTGAGAAAATATTTTGATATTGTTATATTATTGATGGGCTCCAGCACTCCCCGCGACCCTCGTGAGGATAAGGGGTGAAGAAAATGGATGGATGTTGTGGCAGTCAGTTATGCCTTCAGACTAACAGTACTTTGTGGTGCTTGGTAATTATGTTTTTTCTTCTGCATTTGGTCTCGTTGAGAGTGTATCTGAGCTTTCATGCTATTCTCCCATTTCTGCTTCACGCTTTCTTTGAAAGAAAAGCAATTTTCCAACTTTGCGGCATATGAACGCAAAATCCGTCATTACTGCTAATGCGCGGTTGCCTGCACCTGACAACATCAAACAGATTTGAATTTAAATGGGAGTGTTTGGAGCTCAAATACTGCTTGCCGTTTTGCTTTAAAGGATCTCACACTTCTAATTAATGTTGCATAACACACAAAAGGTTGAGGAGTGGGTGCAAAGTGGCAATGAATCTCCAGCAGGAGAAAATTTATTGTGGTATGGGCTTCTTTTTTTCCCTTCCCTCGTTCTAATAATAACAATGACGCATTAGAAGAAAATAAGCACTCTCATCCTTACACTCTTTAGGGACGCATTTTGAAAAACACAAAGCAGTCGATAATGGATGATGGACAAAAAAAAAAAAAAAAAGTAAAAATCTGCTTTATTAAAGAGTCTGGCTTTGTAGTGGCCCTCTATCTTTTTTCTTTCTGTTTTTCTTTTTTTTAACCAACTTGCTGTCATCTTGCATCTTCTTCTTCTTGGCAGGGCTGGCATGCGACGGCGGCGCGCCATCCGCCGCCCGCTTTGTCTTTTTCTTGTTATTCTTCTTGCCTTGTCCTTTCTCTACCCCCGCTTTGTCCGCCGTCGGGGCAGAGTTGGCGGCGGCCGCAGCGGGCTCCAAGACGGGCTGCGGCCGTTTTTTCCTCTTTTTGCTTTCTGGCAGGAAGCCCTTCTGCTTCTTGGCAGGCTGCTGCTGCGTCGGCAGCGGCTGGCCGGCGTCCTTGTTGGGCTTTATCTTCTCCGTTTTGGGCCTCCTGAGGATGGTAGAGATAAATACATTTTTTAAAATTTGGAATACAATCCCCAACACCCGAAGCTCTGCAAAGCCCCGACAGAAGAAGCTGAAGTCATTGCTGGTGTCGAAAGAATAGAATAGGGGTACCAAGCGCTCCGTTATTCACTGAAAAACTCTTCTGTTCAGTGTTTTTGTTTTGCCGCCATCTTGTGTTAACTAGGTCCCAAGGAACTATGTTGAAATGGATTGAGGAGTGTCATTGAGACAAAAGTTGTCATCTTGTCCCATAATTTTTTGAAAAACTCACCATGTCAACACAATAAACTACATAGGTGCCATCTTGGTGCCAAGAAATTTTGTTGAATTGAGGAACCTTTAGACAAAAGCAATGTCTTGCATTAATTTTGGTGAGAACCGATCTTTTGATACATCCATCCATCCATCCATCCATCCATCCATCCATCCATCCATCCATCCAGTATGGGAGTTGCTTATCCTCACGAGAGTTGTGGGAGTGCTGGAGCCTATTCCAGCTATCCTGCCTGGGGTACACCCTGAACTGGTTGCCAGCATCTACTGAAAAACCTCCACCCCAATAACCCTTTGACAAAAGCCACGCTAAAATTAAACAATGCCAACTAAGCACCTCACTTCAATCGATAGGTTTTCAATGACGTCACCACCGCCCTTAGACCAATCGGATAAATTAACGATAGAAAAAAAACTTCACGCTTCACCTATCACTTGTGTTCTCTGACCTCAATGACACACAAGATGGCGTAATTGGAACCCTATCCATTACCGTAATGTCCAGCCTATAAGCCGCGACTTTTTGCACACGCTCTCAACCCTGCGGTTTATGTGGTGATGCGGCTAATTTGTGCATTTATTTTTTCTAACGACCGCAAGGGGACACTCGTGCGGAAAAAGTAAGAGTGAGACCGATGGAATATATGTGCCGATGAAGTGACTTTTACCGGTCCCGCCCTGTTAGCGCAGCGCTATCATGTTACTGCTGTGCCTCAGTGATTTTTACCGGTATGTTTTTTTTTTTTTTTTTTTAACCGGCCCTGTTAGCGCGGCGCTAGCTAGCACAAGCATTAAACACTATGTACCGTGCTGTATCTGTAGGCCGGGAATTCCAGGAAATGCATCGAGAAATGATAAAAGACTCCAGGCTTCACTGTGACCGATACAACCCTGTGTTCATTTTCCGCTCGCAGCACTCACATGACTCCAAAAACTTTCATGACGCTCCAGTAGTTGTCCTCTAGCGTGCCCGACTTCTTGAAAGCCAAAACTTCAGTCATGGGCTGCAGGGCGTCCTTGATGGCCTCTTGGTCCACGGGCAGCTTCTACGCAAACAAAGGTACCAGATGTTGGGGTCTCTTCCCTGTCCCGTTTCCCTTCAGTCCTCTCCCAGTGGCGACTTACTTGATGGTGGATGTGCTTGAGGAAGAAGCGGCACAACTCCAGAGCCTTGAGCAGCCTCTCCCGCAGAGCTTTGCTGTCCGTTTGACCCTCCAGCTTGAAAGTCTGAGGAGAAAGTAGCTGATTTAATAAACTTTGCATTAGGAACAGAACCCATTAGGGAACCTTCCTATTTGCATTTTATATTTAATACAGAACCTTGATTCAATCATGAATGTGTATGAAAAATGTGCACGTCTGTCTGAGTTTCTGTTAAACGTGACAAACATTGAGTGAATTCTGCCTAGCGACGAGGATGTCACTGGCAAAAAGGCACAAGAGCGTCGTTTATTTGAGGTGACGGGTCGACTCACCGCGGCCAGCTGAGCCGCCACCTTGGTGCAAAACTCCAACCACGGTGCGCCGCTCATCAGCTGCTGCACCTCCCTGTTTTGCATGGCGCGCAGCACCAAAACGCACGCCTGGCCCTGCGCACACAAACAAAAATCTCAATACAGTATTCCCCCAACATGCACCAGTAGCTGCTGCAAGCCGCAGTTTACGCTCAGATTCTCACACGCAGACTAACCGGTCAACCCGACTACCGATCCGTATGCCACGCCCCTAAAAGGCACATATCTACCACAGGAACGCTAACGCAGATACCCATACAGTGATTTACACTTCGTGAAACTAGTTTAAAATTTACATTTTCTTTTTTTATGCTATACGATGTTATTTTTCCTTATTAAAAACACTTAACCAAAAACAATTGTTTCATCATTGTCGATGGAGAATACGCTTCTTTCATTTTAATTTCTCAATCAGATAAACGTTTCAGGCAAAGAGCTATTTATAATACACTGTATGCTATTTATTTATTCATGTATAATTGCCAATCACATGTGGGCGTGCATATATACCATATTTATAATTGATGTATGTACTGTTGTGACATTGCTGTTCCCATTGTCATTGCCTGTTGTTTTAAATATGTACATGCAATTACATCTCAGTAGATCAGAATACTGTATCCTGGAAAAAGTTAATTTATTTCAGGAGTTCAATTTAAAAGGTGAAAGTCATATATTACATAGATTCAATACATGTAGTGGAAAGTGGAGTGTGTTTTGTTACAACAGTTTATGATTATTACTTAATGCAAAAAAATAAATAAAATATAACTCACAATTTGCCATTTCAAAAGATTTGAATATTTATAAACCATGCAAAATTATTTTAAATATAGGAGTTAGGTAGGGAAAAATCTTGTGAAATGTTTTTCCCTGTGTGTTGTAGCTCGTTTTTTTTTACTGACTTCAATGAACTCTTCTACCATATTTTCATTTATTGAGATGCACTCGGCTATAGACTGCTAATTGATTCAGCAAAATGGCTACTCTAATATATGTGACGTTAAAAATTGCTGTTCGGAACAACGAATACCTTTTGGTGATCTCTGACGCTCGATGTGATGTGCTGCACGGTCGCATCCAACAGGTGAACACACAAAACCTGCGTGTTACAGCAACGCACACGCGGCTTGCATTAATTAGCGCCACCATAAGACGAAACATCTGTCGCGCGGCGCTCGCTCACGGGAAATCTGTTGAACAGGTCGGTGAACATCTGGGTGGTCAGGGGGCTCTTCCTGCGACTCATGAAGGAGTGCAGTGCCTCCCGAAAGAGGCCGGACACCCGCTCCACGTCCACGTTGCCCATGAACCGCAACTGCGCACACACACACAGACACACACAACATAAGAGACACGAAATAAGATTGAAATGCATTTTGTACACCAGCCTTGACATCATGATTTCCTCAGAGGTTCAACACATAAATCGAATGGGGGGGGGGGGGGGGGGGGGGAGAGAACACATTGTATTATCTCTGTGAAGGTATTGTGGAGCTTATTAGATACGTCGGTGATGACCAGGTTTATACGTCTCGGGCTCTCCGCTGGGGATGGCCCAAATTATCTTGCACTGACCCACTTTTTGACCCAGTAACAGACAGGGAAAAAAAAAAAATAAATGCAAAAATAAAGAAACATCTTGCCTTGGACCCCAGCTACATTAAGCACCAGAGATCCTGTTAGAATGTACAACAGCCTTGAACAAAAGATTATTTTAATAAGTGACAAGTCACCGATTATTATTTTGCGCTTGAACAAAAAATTGCATAAGATGTAAATGGCGGTTTATAACTGCAGCTGCGCTTGTATAACCATCAGCCTGAGAAGGGTTGCGTCAGGAAGGGCATCCGGCGTAAAAATTGTGCCAAACAAATATGTGCGTTCATCTGAGATGGCACGCTGTGGCGACCCCGAAAGGGACAAGCCGAAAGAAACTGCAGTTGCTTCCAGCTTGAAGCCTTTAGAGAAGGTTCAAACTACAAATAAAGACAATCAAGATAGTTGTATTTACCTTGAAAATCTTTGCCGTTTGTATCAGCAATGTCTATGAATGATGGCGCAAATTCAAGTGAGGGTAATAATCTGGCATCTAACCATTTTAGCTGCAAATGTTAAGTGCATTTTGAAATGGGAACCAAAAACTATGGATTATGCAAACTGCTTACACTATAAATGCTATGGATTAGTATTAATGCATTAAACTCTTTTCCCCACATTTTTCTTTTGTATTCTGGGTGAAAAACTTTCAGGATTTGTTGCTAACACAGTTAGCCAAGATACGAGCGCAGCTCTTCCAACTACACCACGGCTAACACAGATTAGTATTAACGTGCATGTGCGTTAAAGCCGGAGATAACAGCGGCGAGCAGCGGGATTTTGCACACTGTAGGCTGTCTCCAGAGGAAAATAACAATGATGAAGTTGATTAAATCACTCGTCACCCTTTTTGTCTATGTCTGGCTGGCTGCTTCATTTTTGCAGAAAAGAGGGAAATAGGAATTACGTACCTCTGCTGCAGTCCCGGACGCTCCCTCCTCTTTGTTCTCGGCTGTGGGCGCTCCTCGCAACACTTTCACCACATACAGGGCAGCGCTGCAAAAGAAGCACGTAGATTAGATACACTTGAACAATATCAGAAGGTAATTCATAAACCACTGCAGAAATTCTGGTGAGATCATCCTGGTGAAAACATTGGCCAAGAATGCTTGAAAAAATTAGCTCCTCCATAACCGGTTTCACTAATTGACACGAAACTGGGTAGTTACGTCTTTTATAACTCCCGCAACCCTCGTGAGGATAAACGGCTCAGAAAATGGATGGATGGCTGTCTTTTATAACAGAACACGTGAAAAAAAATCTCAAGGTTGGAACAAAATTGGACCGAGTTAAACCAATTAACACAAAATCTGGTGGGAACAAAAATAGTCTCAAGGGCCCATGCTGCAAATTAAACAGAAATTCAGCAATTTTTATTCGATGCAGCCATTTTGGGGGAGAATTCAATGGAAAATGGGTGCACGGTAAATTAGAAAAATTAGTCATTAGCGGCTTTAGAGATTGACACAAGATTGTGTGGACATGTCTATCGTAACAGGACACATGAAAATGTCTCATGGACGCATGCTGCTAAAGTGAACAGAATGTCAGCCATTTTGTTTTGAAGCAGACATTTTGGGCAAATTCCGGGACAGTGTGACGGAGCACGGCTTACGGCTTTTATTCTTCTTATTCTTATTATAATCACCTGAAGTAGTAGAGCCCAACAGATGACTCGGACAACTTCTGCATTTTCGCCATCAGGTTGCTGAGAAGGTTATGGAGCTCCTCCTGTCTGTCTTCGGTAGTCTTGCAGTACACCTTGGCCCGGCACAACTGGTTCCTACAAAATACAAAGACGACAGACGGAGCAAAATAAATCATACCGGCTTTGTTTTAAAAGTTAAATCAAACATGGGCAGGTGATTTACTTGAAAATGTCTGCCGCCCTGAGGAGGAATTCCTGGTCCTGCTGCTCCTTGCCTGAGTTCATCACTCGCTCGATTATGTACAGGAGAGGCTCCAGAAGGTCCAGGACCAGAGGACTGTCAGCCTGCCGGGCTACGAACACCTCCACCAGATCCAGCACCTACAAAGTCGGTCGGAGAGTCAATTCTGACGTAGACCGATGCGCCGTGGCGACGCTATTCTTTGACCTACCTTAATCTTGAAATCGCACACCAGTGTCTTCTCTTTCCGGATTTTGACCTTGGCGTCCTTCTTGGCCTGGTTCTTCTTTTTCTGCTCAGAGAATAACGTAGACAAGCTCTTGTCCAGCTCCATCATGGCGTCGTCAGACAAGTCATCGTCGCTGCCCTCCTGGTCTTTGTCCTGGACACGCGGAAACAGAGTAAGACGTTATCATAAACACAAGTCCATTCTTCCATCCATCCATTTTCTTTGCCGCTTATCCTCACGAGGGTCGCAGGAGGGATGGAGCCTATCCCAGCTCTCAACGAGCAGGAGGCGGGGTACACCCTGAACTGGTTGCCAGCCAATTGCAGGGCACATAGAGACAAACAGCTGCACTCACAATAACACTTAGGGGCAATTTAGAGTGTCCAATTAATGTTGCATGTTTTGGGGATGTGGGAGGAAACCGGAGTGCCCGGAGAAAACCCACGGAGCCACATGCAAATTTCACACAAGCCGAAATGTGATTTTTTTTTCCCTCCACATTTTTCCTGCCTAATAGACGATCTTGCATGTCATGGCGCCCCTCAGTGGCGAACGTTAGTATGACACACACATGAAATGAAACCAGCGTCCATGTCGATCTTGACATTAGTCCGTGGAAAAGCCTCACCAGAGTATTCTTGTGCTGGAGGACCTTCATCAGCTCCACTCTGAAGCTTTGGTCCACCTCCTCCACGGCTTCCTCATTCTCACCCTCCTCAGAGTCAGTGCAAGATTCGTCGGACTCGTCCTCCTTTTTATGAACAAAAATGACTTCAGAACGATGTAGAGAAGAATGAAAGAAAGAAACAAAGAGAAGATCAAGCACCATCTCCACATCCTCATCACGTTTCGGTTTCTTCTGCTTGGCTTTTTCGGCGTCGTCCATGACGAGCACAGGGCCGTCATCCTCGCCATCTTTATCCGGATCCAGGACCTCAAACACCCAAATCAAGATTTTGAGTGACGGCGCCCTGGCACGCAGTCAAGGACAAGCGGGTTGTGACTTACATCCAAAATGGAGGTGAGGGCTGCGGCGTTGACGTGGGGGGAAATGGAGGCGAAGACTGTCTTGCACACCTGCCTGATGTGTCGGCTCGGCTGGGACAGGAGCGACAACAAGATGTCCACCAACACCTCCACCCACTCGGGCTCAGCTGCCTCTTGCGTTTTGCTGCCTGCGTGGAGGAAAAGTCACAAATCAACATTTAATGTGACGTTGTTATGGTCAAAATGCTGCTGTTTAAACTGTCGCATAATTGTATTCCATCTTTTCTGTTTATTAGTCTGTTTTTATTTCGATCACGTACATGCTTTTGCTATCGTAAATGTGTTTAACTTTGGATATTTGTTTTTATTTTGCTAATGCAACCTTCATTTTACTGTTAATTTTTGCAAATTTATCTTCGCTGCTGTGAAAGTATTTGTACTGTCAAATTAGTTTCAGTTGTTGCAAATGTGTTTTTACTTTCACAATGTTAATTATTTGGACAACTTGTGTTTACGTTTGCTGATACGTTTCCATTTTACTTACTTTTATTACGTTTGCAAATAGATTTTTTTTTCCCATCGTGCAAATTTTTATTGTACAATGTCATTACATTTAACAATTTGTTTAAATTTTCGTAAATTACTAACCGTGGTAAATTGGTTCTTTGTAAATTCCACTTTGATATTTCAAGTTTACACTGTTGTAAATGCATTATTTTAATCAGAATTTTTCAAATTTTATCTGGTACTGTACTTTGCAAATGTGTTTTGACTGTTGCATATTATTATTATTAGTCTGTTACCTTTCTTCCTTTTCTTGGCTTTCTTCTCCTGGCACGCCTCCACGCAGCTCTGCAGATCCTTCATGACATCCAGCAGCTCATCTGGAGCCTTCACCAACAATAACATGCTTATCGTCAGCCGGGGTTCCTAACTACTGTGATGCGTAAGATTAGTGTGCTGTGAGAGTATTTGCTTAGTTGCAGAATTTTGAGGAGGACTTTTTTTTTTGGGACTCATTCCAAAGCCAAGTCTTACAAAAGGATCGTGCTTTGGAGTCATTTTGTTTTCTATATTGAAGTGAAGAGTGGAGGTTTATTTGAGGAGTTCAAAGCCCTGTCTCATGGATAAAAGAACTTTGGCGTGCTGTGGGATCCATTGGGAATAGCAAACTTTTTCGTGTGAGCATCAATAACTCGCAGGGATAGGGGACCAAACTCTTCTGTGTACGCTGTGTATCACAGGTGTCAAACTCAAGTCCCGGGGGCCAGGTCCGGCCCGCCGCATGATTTTAGGTGGCCCGCGAAGGCAAATCGCGTATCGACTTCTATGATTTTTGTCCAAATATGGACCAAAATTTCAAATTGTCATATGATAAATTAGAAAATTTAGATATTGCAAGCATTTTGGCGTGCTCAATCTTCAACAGTAGTTGAAAAACCCATTTCCCTTGATTTCTGATTCTAAAAGAAAATAAATAAATTTCATTTGTAAATATGATGAGGCGAAAGATTTTTATGTTTTCACAGTCATAATGGCCCTCTGAGGGAAACTGTGATTACAATGTGGCCCATGACAAAAATGAGTTTGAAACCCCTGCTGTACATAGTTACAGATACATTTTTGTTTGGTGGGGTAATAGAGTCATTCCATTTGTTAAATGTAAAGCATGTGCCTTGGCTCAAAAACGTTCGGGAAACACTGATTTAGAAGATGTGTGAAATAAATACAGTTTTTGTTGACTTGGTCAACCGTACCTTGAAGAGGTGCATGCCCAACAGGAGGAAGAGCTGCTGGAATGCCCTGCTCTCCACTGAGTGGCCTTTCTTGGTTTTCTTTTTCAGGCTCGCCACCGACTCCAGCATGCTGGGAGAAAACAGACGTAGAAACCCAATTATTACATGCAATGACTAACGTTAAAAATTGTCATGGGGGAGAGAAGAAACCAGAACGTGCAGTCTGACCTGTCCCAGGCCTGCTTCTGCTCCTCACTGAAGGGACAGACAGCACGGACAAATGTGGGCTGGTGGAGCAGTTCTTGGGCGTACTGGACCAGACGGTAGATCCACAACGAGCCATCGGACGTGACGCCTAGCGTGCGCCTGTGGGTCACGGCTCCACCTTTGGATGCATCATCAGCCAGGGGCAGGTTATGCATGGAGAGGAGGAGCCTGGACGATGGACAAATTTTTTTTTTATTGTCATTGGATAAGATTACTAAAAAAATGCATTTGATTGCATCTCTCATGTAGCTGTGGGGAAGACTTCCAAGACTAAATATGTTAATGACCCTGCTATGGCTGGCGTAAATATTTTATCATCTCATCAACGTGGACTTCCACCCAAATTTATAAGGAGCATTGGAAGAATGCCTACCCACCAATGATAAAATTTAAAAATAGACGACGAGCACTCACCCGAAGCAGGAATTGACCAGCACTGCTCTGGTTTTCGGATCCAGAGGTACGTCGAGCTTATCTTGAGTTTCTGGAATGTCGATGCAGGCCTTCTTGGTGTTGAAGAAGCTGTGGAAAAAGATGAATCTGGGAAAAAAAATGGAATCATTAATTGTGGCCAGTAACATTCATTTGTAACTCTAGTTATGTAGATTTTTAAGGTATCTATATCAATATATTGCAGTTCTTGAGATACAGAACACATGTATAGCTGAAGGACTTTGTATGATGACCAAAAAAAAAAAGTTTTTTCAGTCACATTTTGGAAAATTATGCACGAATTGGAAAATTCTGCAGTGCAAATATATTGAAATTGGATATACACCTGGATATTTCAGGTATTTTCATTTGTATCCAAATTATTTTTATGGAGCAACTGAACTGTTCTATAACTATTTTACTCAACTTAATAAACAAGTGAAACATATTTACGGAGCTTCAAAGTAAAGTAATTTTTTTTTTTTTTTGCAAGGTCGGCAGTGTTCATTAAAAGGAGTGAGATTTTATCACTGCTAGTACAATATTTCATGCTTGTCTCACCCTTTTGAATGATTTGGTATATTTTCAATAACTGCTTTATATACCTGGCAATCTCCATAATGAACTCCTCATCCTTCTTGACCTGGTGGTTGTCCACAATTGAGGCCAGCCTATCCACAATCCACTTCCTCAGGCGGAATATGAGGTCCCTGAGGATTATGACGAATGGGTGAGCGGTCACTCTGCTTTCTGGGTTCACCGCGGTTCCTCTGTACTCACTCTTCCAAATGGTCCTGGCGCTCCTTCTGCCTGCGCGAGGTAAAGTTGAGCAGCTGGCCTATACGAGGTGTTAGGAAGGTGGTCTTTAGCCACGCCACGTAATTGTGCAGCGCCGTCGGCTGCAGGTGCTGGACCACACGCCACACGGACGGCACCACCGGGTAGCCCTGGTGGACGAGCGAGGAGAAGCCCACCATCACCGCTAGCTGCTTTTCGGCATCCTGGCAGCCCTCCAGGAATTTCGACACGGAGGCTTCCATCTCGGGCGCCAGCTTGAAGCGTTCTTGTTTCTGGAAAATAGGTGAATGTGACATTGAATACCTATTGGTGAGTCTGCATTTGGGGCAGAATCCACAAGCTCGCTAGTTAGCTAATACCTGTACTTTTAACGAGGGTCGTGTGAAGGTGGTTTGTGTGTGCTCAATAATTGAACTCCGTGATTACAGTCGTTTCATAACTTTACGTACTTGCTAGACGCATGGTGTTCATGCTTTATGAGCCTCTCCATATTAAGTATCCAGACTCACCTGAGCAGACACCACATGCTCGCCGTAGTGAATCATCACCTCCCCGGACAGAACCTCTTTGAGCTGGGACAAGGACAGAAGCGGCAAAGCGCTGCCCAACATTCGGAAACTCAAAAAGCTGCAGAAATAAACACATTAAATGGTTTATTTTACACACACGCCCCCCCAAAAAATCTGATTTTACATGCATGCGGACTTTATTTCATTAATATTAAACTAATTGTAGGTATACTGGTGGAAAGTTAGGGTGTGGAGCTGGATGCAAGTAGGTTAGGATATTAATTAATCCAGCCTGTACGAACTGATATTTAATGTTTGTGCTTTTGCTTTTGTCTGAGTGAGTGAGAGGGAGATCTGCCCCCATGTCTCAATACTTTTGTCCACTTGACTCACTGTGTGGGTCCCCAATGCTCCTTCAGCATTCCCTCCACAATGGCTTTATTCCAGAAGAGCTGGAAGCTGTCCTCCCTCAGGGAGAGCTTGAGGAGGTCCAGGGCCACCGCCGGGAGCGCGCAGTCCTTCTTCTCCGAGCGGGCGGCCATCTTGAGTACGTGCGTTAGCCTATAAGATAGAACAACGCAAACCTCTAAGGTTAACAGAAGAGTGCAAGAGTGTGCAGTGTTCCTGGGGCCGTAATTTTCTATATATGCCACAAGATGGTGGCAAAGTACTACTTTTGTCTAAGTCCCTCCCTCCCGAACTCACTTCAACAGAGTTCCGTGGCACCAAGCTGGCAGCAAACCACTACTTTACTGTAAATGAAGCTCCTCCATATGGTTCCTTGGCGTTATGTTTGCCACAAGATGGCGCCAAATCAAGTTCATCTTTTTGAAACTTCACAATTCACTTTAATGTAGTTTCTTGGCACCGAAATGCCACAAAATACTGGTTTGATCAAAATAAAGCACCTGAAATCATTTCAACATAAGGCACCAAGATTCCACAAAATGGTGACAAAGCACAACTTTGGACTCCTTAATTCACTTCAACGTCTTGTCTTGGCATTAAAATGCTACAATATGCCACCAAGGTAATACTTTTGATCTGGCCGGAGTACACAAAGAAAGTATTTCAGCAAATAACAACAAAGTTTTCACAAAAATGCACAAAAAGGGTTGAGAAAAAAAGGGAAGTATTTTATTTTTCTTACTTTTCAATGTTGTCACTGTTGATTATGTTGGAGGAGCCCAGCAGCTTTTTGAGTTTCTTGGGTTGGAGGATTTGCGGAAAGCGCTCGAGCGCCACCAGCAGCAGCTGGAGCTGCTCCGGAGTCTGGAAGGCCAACGCCAGGTCCGACTGCAAGGCGCTCAGCAGGACCTCCTCAAACACCTGCTCGGGAACCTGCCGGACACAAACAGTGCATTTACCTTCCTTGCCATGTGTCACATAACACCCACGTCACACCACTTTAAAATCACCGCTTCATTGGGAATGTTGCCGTTACCTCTGTGAGGATGTCTGTCAAGGTCTTGCTGGGCAGGTCCTTCAGGTGTTGTCGCTCCTGGGTGAGCCTCTGCAGAATCTGCACACAACCCAGGACCACCGGCGGCTCCTGCGTGGTTCCACAAAATGACAGCTAGGGTCAAGCATGCATCATGCAGTGGACATTTTCAAGTCAAACGCCTCGAAAAGCCAGTGTCATTTTTTTATTTTATAATTACAAGTAGTCTGTCTTTTGACATTTTTTGCTTCAGCCAACCAAGTGAGCTGCCGCCTATATTTGTTGGGTTTAGGTGCACGAGCACCCCCACACACACAAACAAAACACACACTTTCTTACACTGAATAGGCGCCCTGACTGGTGCAGCGCAAGGACGCCAAACAAGCTCCCAAACGCTGCATTTCTGACAAATTTCTGCAGGAAATGGGGAAAAAAACCATTTTGACACAGTATTTTCAACCATAGAGAAGAAAAAAAATCATTTAAAAACATTCACCTTCGTGGCTTTTTGTACATTGTGCTTCTCCCTGATTCTGTCGAGGATGTCCTGCAGAGTGAGTTCCTCAAAAGCGCTCAGGAGCTGGAAATAAAATAAAAAAAAAGCAGTTGGCATCTCAGCGACACGTCACATCAACACTCACAGGCCGAAATATTAGGTAAGCTCAATGAGGGGGCTGTGTCAGAATGTCCACCCACCTGACCCAGAGCTAAGCTGAAGCCGGGCCTTGCTGCCTCCCGTGTGTGAGCGAGGCCATCCAAGAGCCTCTTGACTGTGTACTCCAGCTCATCTTCCTGTGGGCAACACAATACACACAGACAGACACAACAATAAAACATAATGGTAAATATTACGCCGGGACGGTGGAGCGGCTCTAGATCGTTGGCCTCACAGTTCTGAGGACCGGGGTTCAAATACCGCAGCCGCTCGTGTTAAGTTTGCATGTTCCCCCTGTGCCTGCGCGAGTTTTTTTTCCGGGCACTCCGGTTTCCTCCCACTTCCCAAAAACATGCATTCATTGGAGAGTCTAAATTGCCCGTAGGTATGATTGAGAGAGAGACAGTTGTCTGTCTCCATGTGCCGTGCGACTGGCTGGCAACCAGTTCAGGAAGTACCCCGCCTCCTGCCTGAAGATAGCTGGGATAGGCTCCAGGACTCCTGCAACACTCGTGAGGATAAGCACCTCAGAAAATGAATGGATGGATAGTAAACATTACAAACAAAACATTATCATAGTAATTGTTATTACTTACTTGTTAATCATCTTTTTTAAATGTATTATTTACCAAATGGTTGGGGTTTATTACTGCCATTTTTTTAAATCTTAGTGTAGCATGCTGCCTTCAATATACGTTTGTTTATGTCACATCAATAAAATGTTAAAAAACATATATAACAAAATAAAACTGTCAGTAATAAGATTATTATTTATTTATTATAATATTCACTACAATGACAAACTTGTATTTATTATTTTACTTTACGGTTTCATAATTAATTGTAAATATTATTGCTATTAAATAATGGTTATAAATGATATTTGTTGTTTTCTGTTACAGTGACTGGATGGTAAAATATCGAATCAGCGAAACAATAAATAAAATGAATCATGATCATTTTCTATGACCAAAATAAAATTAAATAAACTACTTAGTATCCGATTAGAGGGGAATAAAACTAATGATAATTAAATGAACAACTTGTTATGGACTGGAAATGTTGGCAGCACAGTTATAATGTTATACGCATTTTATTAGGCACAAAAATCTGAGTGAGGGTTTAACTACAGTACATTTTTCAGCTTGAGAGTGAACTCGGTGGCTCGTGTACGATGTAAGGACTAATTTAAGGATTTTGACATTATAATACTCGTGAAACATTACTATAACCAGTTATTTATGCAATGTAATGTACTCAATTTAAAAACAAAAAGGACAACGTGTAGGCACCTTATTGTTGTCTTTGAGGTATTTAAGAAGGTTTTCCACAGCGCTCAGCCGAATTTCCTGGTCGGGTTTGGCTAAGTCCCAGAAGAAATCGAGAAAGACTCGGTTCTGTTGGAGGGCCCCGGCCGTACGGAACGGTTCGTCCGCTTTCACGTGGAGCTCCACCATGTTCACGGACATCTCACCGCAACATGCTCCGAAAAACACGGGGTGGAAAATAACGTGCTTGCCTCTTCCTGGTGCGAAGCGACTACTTCCAGGTCAGCCGTTTTCAAAATGGAAAAAACTTTATTGACAAAGATAAAATGTCAAATTGGATCCAGTGGATTTAAAAAAGAATTTTATAATAAACTACTACAATTAAGTGGGTGCATTGATGATGCTTCTTCGCTTGCTTTCAAATGTCTAGTTTTACAATTTTTCTTTTCGTAAACATTTGACAAATCGCTTTTGCTAAGTTGAGCCAACCTTATTTACATTCAGTGGTTGACAGACCCTATTTTTCTTGTACAGTATTTTGCCACCTAAAAAACAATATTTATTCACACAATTCAACGAATAAAAGGCCTTCTCTCATTGAGATGCTGAAACACTAATTTCAAATATTTCTCAAGCTTTATAAAGATTTCTAAATTCAATATTCCCTCACGCAATCATGGACATTCGGGAGGAACCTATCCTCTATTAGGTGAAACATTTGACTTATTTGCTCCTTTTATGCTCAAACCAAAATTTTAAGTGTTGCATTAGACTCAAGTATGTATGGTGAAGTGCGTTGAGCTTCGTTTTTCTTGTTGCATCTACAGGCAATTTTGATTTTTCCAATTACGCTTCACTACTTGTTTGCTACCTGATGTTTACCGTCCACTATTTTTAAGATCTGTGATTGACTGATGTCACCATGTTACCTATGATTAATTTGGGATTTTTTTTACTTTTCTGACAAGATTGTATTTATTTCATCTTGGAATCATTTCAGTTCAGTCATCTTTAGTACAAAAGGTTCGAAAAAATTGCGAGAAACTCAACTTGCATGTTCACATCTTGAATCGCAGACAGAGTTGTGAGAACCACATATTTGACGGGATAAGGCGCAAACAGACTGTTTATCATGACGTAAAAAGATTCTCTTTTTATTAAAAATTGCATGGAAAGGCAGTCACTGTTGAGGTGTTTTCAGTGGACGGAGGAGGCCAGCTTGGCGGCACGCAGGGCCTTCTGGGCGTCGCTAATTTGCTGCTGCAGCCTCTGCTTCATGCCCTCATTCTGTGCCTTCTTCAGCATGTCCTGCATGTCCTTAATGATCGCCCGGTAGCCAGGAGCGTTGTGAAACACTCGGATGGCCTTGTCGCCGCTGCACGCCAAAAAGCGCCCGGTGACATCAAAGCGGAGGGCCGTGACCTCGAAGCTGTGTATGCTGAGAATCTGCTCTTCCAACTCGCCGCTGGAGGCGTTGTACAAGGCCACGTTACACCCGTCACTAATGGCCACCACTCGGCCGTCGGGCGACAGCGCCGCCAGGCTGCCTTTGGACGACGAGCAGGGGACGGTCTTGAGCAGATAGGGATCCTGCTGCTTTTTGTACTCTACGTCCGTATTCCACAACTTCCAAGTGCCGTCTTTGGACACTGTCACCATTCTGAAACCAAGAAAAGAGAAAGGAAGTGACAAGAGTTCCTAGCGGAGACCGTCAGTTGTCTGATGTGTTCATGTTAAAATGTGCGCCCTGCAAAATCGATGCCATTTTATCTACGATCTTATGCCGACACATGCCTATACATTATATCATCTTAAAGCCTTCAGTGGCTGGAATTGGAATCTTAAACATGTACAACATATTTAGAAACCAATGTTTGAAAGACTTCACAGAGTTTTTAAAGTGCCGCTGTCATGAAATGCATGATTTTTAGTATGTAATTAATTAAAAAAAAAAAAAAAAAAAAAAAAAAAAAGGCAGCCAGAATGGACCCATCCGTATTTTCACTACACAACATGATTTTGACATATATGGCTTTATGTCACTCCCGCCATGAGAATGCTCTCGAGGGATTTGTTTTCGAGAAGAAGCAGGAAGTGACATCAGAATCAGATGCCCACTCAGGCAGGCTCGTCTGTTTCCACTAGTTTTAGCTGCTGGAAGGTAGCTTGTTCTTCCTTCGTGTTAGCCAAAATGCCGGCTCGTTGTATTGCTGGATATTGTTCGAACACTCGGGAGGATGGATTGATTCTTCATACTCTTCAAAAAGACCCGGTTCGTCGTGAAAAATGGATTGCACGGGTGCAAAGGACGAGAGCTTCGTTGGTTCCAAATGACAGTTTGTGTGTATACAGCTACTAAAAAAAAATAATAATAGTTTGGGGGAGGGGGGGCGTAATCCTCTCAGAATGTAACAAAAGGTCCGCGCACGGAAATTAGGGGTGCTAAATGTGTTGATGTACCCGTCGGCCCCTTCGGCCATGTTGGCTCATATACACTGTCTAGGAGTCTGTTGTTGGTTCGAAGTGATCCGCATATCATCTAAATATGGCTCGAAACGAAAATAAATTCAATTAAAAATAATTTATATAAAAAAACTTGTGACTTACTTGTGCGAGTCGTTAGAAAAGGCAAACGCGTGCACTCCTGCGGAGTGGCCTTTCAGCTCGAAGGCTCGCGTCACCTCCTTGAACTCGCCCGTCTTTGAAAAGCACACCTCCCACACCTTGACGTCTGGAGTGAAGCCACAGGATGCCACAAACCTGAGGGAGGAAAAAAAACCTCTTTGTTCGAGAAACAATAGCGGCCGGAGGGGATTTCTCACCTTCCACATGGGGAGACGGCAACATAAGAATTGGTCATCTGGTTAGTGTTGATAGAAGCCAGTATTTCACCTTTCAGGTTCCAAATGTTGATGGTGGTGTCATTGTAGGCGCTCATGAGGAACTTGCCTGCACGAAACAGTCCATCGACCCCATCACATTCAGCACCGGCGTTGTTGGTGGTGTTTTACTGAAATGTCATTTATTGCGCCATGTACCGGTATCCGCCATGCCGATGTTGATGATGCTGCCCTTATGTTTGATCGGGAAGTCCTTGGCAGCCGGTTTGAAGCTCATAGTGCCGTCATCTTTTTTAATCATTTTGAAGACACGGATGGTGTCGCCGTAAGACAGCCAGGTGATAAACGCCCTACGGGGGGAAATGCGAGCACACAGTTAGGGAATAAAGTGAGTGAGGTGTAGCCTTGACAAGACGTTTTTTTACACCTTCCAGCCTCCCTGCTACTGGAAAGATTTGGCAGGATCTCTGTTTGAAAAAAATGAATTGCGAAAAATCATCCAGGTTCACTCGAGAGTAGGGACACGCTTTTGAAATTAACTCAAGCCTTAGTAGTGCTTAATCTCGCGTTTATGGGTTAGACAGGGTTTAGTTTTAGGGATGCTTTTTGTGTCTTTGCTGACCCTGGGTTAATGTCATTAAAAAAAAAAAAAAACAGTTTGCGGGTAAGGCAGGAAGGAAAGAGGAAAAAAAGGTAGCAATGTAAGAACAGAGCAACGGAAGGCACAGAAAAACAGGATTACTTAAAATGAAGGTGACAGGGAAGGAAAGACAAGCGCACAGCCCTGGGCCACAACTAACCACGTGACTCACCTGGAGTCCGGGGTGAAGCACACTAGGGTGGCATGGTCTAGCTCCACATTGGCCCTCATGTACTTGTGATCCCGGTTGAGGAAGTCTTTGGTGCTCCATATTCGCACGGTGCGGTCATCGGAACAAGACGCCAAGTACTTCCCGTTACTGCTGAAATCCAGGGACGTCACAATCCCACTGTGGCCCTGAGGAAAATGGAGAAACAAGATATTGTGTCGAATGAAGAGCAACGCTCCTCGTCTATGCCATTTATACAGGAAATTGTGAGCGTCTAACAGCTTTTGGGTTTACCTTTAGCGAGCATGCCAGCAGAGGATGGCTGAAGTCGTGTTGTGGAGATTTATTTTTACGGCCGCGCAGCAGCTTCTCTTGCTTGAGTTTCTTGGCTGCAGGACCCTTTGCCGTGCTGCCTTCAGATGGAAGAACAGAAACCCATCGGAATTGCAATTTTTGGGCAAATGGACAGGAAGTCCTGTGAATCCCATTGATGATGTGCAGAAAAATTACCTAAAAGGCCACTCTATTATTTTTTTTAAATTTCCGATTCCCAAGACGGCAGCTTCACCCTTATGAAATTAGCCACAAAACACCCTCCCATTTTTGGAAAGGTGAATAGGAATTTAAATAAAAATTTAATGGGTAGATTCTTCATACGAAATTTTATATTATTTATCGTGTCAGCAGTTGGCTTTCCACAGACAGGAAAAACCTTGTCCTTTTCCTAATTATTCCACTAACTAGTTAATTATTGGTATCGGTGCATCATGGAAAATAGCATTGGAATAGGCCAATGATATTATCCTTATGATCACATCCATCAAGTGACTTTACTAGTTGCTTTGGCTAATTAAGGATTAACTGGTACTATTTAGTGATGCATCATGGAAAATAGCATTGTGGTTAAGTGATGGGCCAATGATCATTATCTGAAAAATGCATAGGAATTTCTAAAGAATTAATAAATTTATGTGCATTTTATTCAGTTAAAAAAAACAAGTCAGATTTCCCATAGTTTCTATTGGAAAGCAAAAGACGTTATTCACCCCAAATGTATGAACTTCAAAGTTTAATAACTTTGTCAGCTATTAATTTTGATCTCATTGGAAGTTCTTTCAGCATCAAACCAATTTGAAAATTTTGAATAGGTACCAAATTTTTGTATCACTTTTAAGTAAGCAGTGACAAATGTGTTTGTGCGGACCTAAGCATCATACACGGTTGTTCTGATTAATAGTCCGCTAGAAAAAAAAAAAAAACAAGTTGGCGTGTTGACTTTAGGTGACAGGCTAGCACGCTAACGTGAGCACCAACATTCGAGCAGCCTCCTGTAAACTCTTACTTGCGCAGTCGCTCGTCTGCTCGGCCTCCCCTCGCAGCTCCTCTTTCCTTTTCCCCAAGGCGAACGCGACCAACGCCACCAGGCCTCCCAAAAACAAAGTCAAAGTGACCAAAGCGACCACCTCCATCGCTGCGCCTAGTGGAAGTTGCGGTAGGTTCGTGTTCTCGCTGCCACGTAATTTGATTCGCGCCGCTAAAGATGATGGGATTGTTTTTTTTAATTCGTGACATTTGGTCGGCAACAGATGAACGTTGAGAGCACACCCGCGCCATCTGCAGGCCTGGTGTGGAACAGCGCAGCAAAAATACTGTTGACACGTACACACAAGTAATAAGTCTGGGTAGAAACAAAATAACCACATTCAATAAAACAATTTAGTGGGTTGAGCCAATACCTGATCAACCATGTTCTTGCACAAGAATGTTTAAAATATTCATTTAGCCCTTTCATGGTCCACATTTACAAAGAAGTGTTGACAAGTCAGCACTGTTATCAAATTGTAATATAAAAATAGCCTACACCGAGTTAATAAAATATTCACAGGAAACCTCACCGGTGCCTTTTCCTGTGATGCTGATAAAAGTAAAAATATAGAATTCAGACTGTAATGGCTTCTGCACTTTTACAATGGAAGATCCTTCCAACCATTTTTATTGAATCAGCAATCACTGGGAGCTGCACATGTAAATGTCATAAATACCTCTAATTGACAAATGGTGGCACTACTTGGCCAACAAACTATTCTGATCGATCTCTAAAACACTAGTCGAGATTGCCTTGAAATGAATTAAAAAAAAAAAATCATCCAAGCAGTTGCGGATGACGATTGAGAGGTAGTGTGACACAAAGGAAGTTAAAAAAAAAAAATCATTGTTTTTGTCACTGAAGCTGAACAATCGCCTTTGGTTTATCGGTATTGTTGTGGGGACACGTCAATTTTGAATGAAACAATTTTAAAATGCAATAATTCAAGGTTTGAGGTTTTGTCTGATTTTCGCATTGTGTGGACAGGTGCACACGGGCTGTGTATAGAGCAACTGGACTTTTCATCAGTCCATCAAAATGCATCCATGTGAGGACTTTCAGGAATGTTTGCAGTCAACAACCACGACGGGGAAGCAATCAAACCTTTCTACTTACTCAATTGTCCTTTATGTACAGACATGGTGGTCGCACACACACAGGCAGGCAGTAGAGTTGAAAAAATAATTCTAAAAAAATGCAAACCGGTTGACGTTTATTTACACAGCATTGCTGCGTATCCTTCCGTTTGTGTCCTCGCCGTCTTCCGTTCGAGCTTTCCGAGAAGGGAGACGAACATACAAATCAGTCTGGGTAAAAAAAATAAATTTTGTTGCCGTTCTCCTTAAGACTTTGCCTAATCGCGGTCTCCAAACTGACGCTGACGTGATTTTCACAAAAGTACTTAGTTTCCACCCGTACACTTGGAAGTTGTCCAGGCAGCTTTCAACATCCTTTGCAAATAACGCAAGCGAAGTACTTTGGTGGCAGTCTTGTTCGTGAGTGGGGAGATTGGTGAAACCTTAGCAGCGACTCAAAAGTTCAAGCGATGCGAAGTTACTTCTTCCTGTTGTGCTGCCTCCGCGCTTGTAGTCTCTGCCGCGCCCCGCTTGGCTTTGAGCCCGCCCCGATGGAGAAGGAAGGAGTCGCTGGTGAACCTAATTGGGGAAACACACCAAGTGTTAAGCGGGGTGGGTGCACAGATAATCCAACTAGATTTGAGCATTCTTCCTCCCTTCCGATTATATTTATATTGTAGTCTTCTCTATATATTATATTCTAGACTCTGCACTGAGCAAAATGCAACTGAATTTTGTTCCTCGTACACTTGTGCATACCTAGATGACAAAATCTGCAAGAGTGCACCCAGCTTTAGGAGCCAGTACCTCACAGTAAATGTAATATTCTATATTGACAACCTACCAAAAGGAACAGCGTTGAAGCCCTGGACCGGAGTATTTGGACTTCCAAAAGGAATCGGACCAGCAGCCACAGCAGTATTCTGGCCAAAAGATGGTGTGGATGTGGCTGTAGAAAACAGTCACCAAACGGTTGGAATGAACAAGTGAGAAAACACACTGGATTTAATGAGATATTCAAAAGTGATTCCTAAAAACTAGCACGTTATTTTTTTCGTAAAAAGCTGAATAAACCTCATGAGTGAAAGACCGGCTGAAAAAACTGCAAGAACTCTGCCAACCTCACTCCATTCACTTTCCACTGGTTGAAGGTTCAGCAAACTTTAGTGCTCAAGACCCACATTTCATTTTAAACACACTGACCAGATCGTAGATGGCTCCCTGACAAGAATACGCATCTAAGAGTTGAAACAGAAACTATACCATCAAGTACGATCACAAAACAGTTTAACCTAATTTCAAACTCATCTTACATTACCCTGAAAGATAAATGGCTTACAGAGAATTTGATTTCACATATGAAATATAAGTGGGAAAGGCATCTTTCACGAACAACTCAGGCTAAACTTGGCGACTCACTGAAGTTAACTTTGTTTCTTGGTCACTCATTCAACATAATTCCTTAACAACAATGTACTACTTTCCTACTAGACGGGGGGGGATTTGGCATCTTGTGGCGTGTTAGGCTGTTTCAGCGAGACCAAAAAGAATTTTCAGCGCAAAACTGGAAATATAGGTTCCGTAGAAAAACGCAAACAAGAATAATTTCTGTGATTAATATGAAGTTCTTATGGAAAACTGCCAAACACATGTACATCCAATACTAAGAATATTAACTGGTTTCACAAAGTGTAATTAGTCCATGTTGTGACAAGCCGAAAGTCACAACTGTGGTGTTTTGTGTTTAAGGGGCGTGGCTTAAAAAGTGACAACATAAACTAGGGTGCTACTGGCCAGTTTGTCTGCTTGTGTGTTGATGGCCTACAGCAGCTCCCCAAGAACATTCTCCTATTGTATTTGTGTGTTTGACTGTAGTGTTCAATTAAGAGCTAAAAGACTACCCGAAGCTCCTTTGTAACTTAAATTTGGTCTCACAAAACTCAGTTTTTTTTCGGCTTATCCCAGTAGGGGTATCCACGGCATGTCATCACAGATGAAACGCTATTTGTTTGGCAGTTTTTACGCCAGATGCCCTTCCTGACGCAACCCCTCAGGGGTATTGGTTTCACAAGACTATATCGATAAATAAATGGATGAATAGAGACCAAGCAGGAGCTTGTTACTCATTGTGTATTGCAAAATAAACATAATCAAACTAAACTGCAAATTGGACAGTAATAACTCACCAGCAGCCCCAAAGGTGAAGCCTCCCATCTGCGGTGTGGGATTGTTAGTAGCAGGTGTTCCGAACTGTGGTTGTGAAATGACGGCGCCAAAGTTAAACCCGCTGGATGCTGGTGGTGCAGGGCCCGAGGGGGTCTGCTGAGGACCGGCGCCACCAAAGGAGAAGGATGGGGTGCTCTGGGCCTGGGTGGCTTGACCAAAGCCCGGCGCCGCCGAGGGCGCCGTGGTGCTGCCGAAAGCAAATACGTTCGAGCCGCCCCCGAACGCCGGTTTGGGTGCCGTCACAAAACTGGAGGAGGCAGTCACAGCGGCTGCAGTTCCCCCAAAGTTAAAAGGTGCCGGGGCGGGGTTGGACGAGGGCCCAGCTGGCGCGACACTGCTTCCGAAGGTAAACGGCTTAGGTGCGGCAGTGGCTGTGGAACTGAAGGTCGACTGAGGGGCCAGGGTTTGAAACGACGGCTTTCCAAAGGTGAAGGTGGACTGGGTTGGGGCCTGAGCGACAGCGTTAGTGGTGGCGGCGGTGGATGCGGGCGCGGCCATTCCAAAAGCTCCAAATGAAGCTTTGGTTGTGTTCTGACTGACTGCGGTCTGACCAAAGGCAAACATATTCTGGCTGGGGACTTGAGGGGGTTGCTGCGCGGCTCCGAATGTGAAAGCGTTATTGGAGGTTGTGGTGGGGGCGGCGGCTGTCGTAGCGCTGGCAGTCGGGGGCGCAGCGGTTGTAGTGGCGACGGCTCCAAACTGAAAACCTGTTGTAAGAGCTGGCGTTGAGGTGGTACTCGAGCTCGTTGAGGGTGGTGCCGACCAGTTTCCAAAGATGGATTTTACGGCTGACTGAGCTGCGGGATTTGCGGTGCTGCTGCTGGTGGTGGTGGTAGTGGAGCCAGTGGTGGCTGCTGCAATGGAGGTCAATCCAGAGAAGAGTGACGGCGTAACGGCACTGCTTGTTGAGGCACCGAATATCGAAGAACTTAAAGAGACTGTCGCGGTAGAGGTCACGTAGGGTGGTGGTGGTGCAAAGCTGGCACCGGCGGTGCAAGAAACCGTTGTGGATGCTGTGGCTGAGTTTTTGTCTGAAAGAAGGGAGAACCCAGATCCAGTAGAGCTGCTTCCAAAAATGGCCTTGAAGTTTTGGACAAGGGGTTTACTCTCCACGGCTGCAATGGTTGACGGCGTGGAGGCGGTGGTAGCGACGGCAAAGATGGGTTTGAACCCCGAGGCCAGCAGAGGGTTGGAGACACTGACCGGCGCAGTAGCGATGGAGGTGGGGTTAGAAGCAGAGGATGAGACAGGAATGTCGTTCTGGTTCAACATTCCAAACACCCCGGTCGCCGGTAGCGATGGAATGCTGCTGGCGGGCTTGGAAACCTGGCCCAGGACCTGCGTGAAGGCAGAGGGCTGGTCCACGTTGGTCGAAGGGGGTTGGGACTGAGAGACGGGAGGCAGCTTCGGGGCATCTGTTAGTGCCTTTGGGCTTAAGACAATGGGTGTTGATTGTGAGCTCAATGCAGACACTGTGGGCATTATGAGAAAAAAAAATTAAAAGACAATTCATCAATGCTGTGCATCCAACATATGATACTGTGATTTCATCATAATTAAATGTGCGAACGCACCCATCACATGTTCCAATGAATTGTCTTGGAACCTGTACTTATCTGACACTGGGTGGTCCCTACCTGTGGTAGTGCTGGCAGCGGAGGCGGAGCTCACGGGACTCTTCATCTTCAGAGCCTCTAGGAGGGTTTTAGAAATCGCAGGGGCTGGGTTGGGATCCAGGTTGATGGTGATGGAGGTTTTGGGCAGAGGGGCAGCCAGGAGGCTGCTCAAGGTGAGGGTGCTGGAGGCAGTGGTGGTCTTGAGGGTTAAGATGGTAGACGAAGCGGGCATAGTAGTGGCCGACGGAGGGGCTGACATCTCTGGTTCGGGAACTAGACGGGGACGAAACATGTTCAGTGTTCAAGCTGATGTTCAAAGGTTCAGGACATGCATGATTTAAAGTGACAGAATACAGATTTTTTTTTTTTTTTTGCTTCTTAACAGGGTTGATGCCTTGTACTCCGCCCCCATATATGTAAATGGCCCCCAGGGTATTTGAATTCAAGATCTTTGTGAGGGTGAACGGCTCAAAAAATGGATGGTTGGATCTTCCGCATCAACTCACTGGGTGTCTCCAGGACCTTCTGGATCTTGTTGATGGTGGCCTTCTTCTCTTCATCCAGATCTTTCACAGTGATAGTGTAACCCAACTCAGGTGGAAGAGGCTGCAGATCAACAAATACAGATAGTTATAAAATTAATTCAAAAAAAAAAAAAAAACACTGGACCTCCAAGTACATGCAGTTCATAAAAAACATTACATACACCTTCATAGTCACTTGCTTACCAGTGAGATTTGGTCATCCCGATTGCTGGATACCAGCTGGATCTTACGTTTTCTCTTCCCACTGCTCCCAGAGATTGTTGAGGTTGTGAGTGTGACCTTGGGGATTGGAGTCTGTTTGGCTATAAGTCCCGCCCACCAAAAATAAAAATAAAAATTAATACGCAAAATGGCCCATATCATGCTTTATCACAGAGCTTCTTGGGCAGAAGAGATAGTGCAAATTTACATGTATCAAGTGATTTTTCTGTCACCGCCCTTTCTGATCGCACAGAGGACGCCGAGCTGGGAGAAAGGCCATCATCCTCTCTGGTTAAAAAATAAATAAATAAATAAATAAAATAACCCAGTTATAAGATGTAACATTCACTCAAACGTGGAGGATTTAGCATCTAAACACACCTCTGTTTTTTGGCAGTTCCGTCTGGTGTCTGAGAGCGGGAAGAACCCGGGCTGGACATAGGAGAGCTCGGCGCAGATGGCTTCTTAAACTGTCAAATGCAAGCATGATTAATTCAGCGCTTTGCAAATTTATAAATCCGTAATGTTTAATAGATGCAAAAATAGCATTAAAAAGGTTTGATCATATTGAAAATCAAGATAAAATGGCAAAAATAACAGCAGGATAAAGCGCACGCTCGAACACAGCAGTAACACGCCAAAACACAGCTTTATCAAGTTAAAAAGATTCAGGGTGAAAACAAGAAATCGTATTTTGGATTCATGAAAATGCAACAGTGGAAAAATTATTCATGGCAGATGCAAATCCACCAACAGTTTAAGCAAATTGCAATATTCAAGAAACAAAACAAGCTGAAATGATTAGTTAAAAAATAATTTGATGAAAAATGGCACCACCTAATTTTCTTGTTCTATAATGCAAAAATCTATTTTTCTCAAATTCGTCAATGTGATAATCGATTCAAAACCCGTCCTAAACGCAAGAATAAAACATGTCGGGTGTTACGTGTTTACCTGCATCAGGCCCTGTGTAGAACTGTAGGAGCTTTGGATGGGGTTTCTCTTTGAACCCAGCATCCCTCTGGGAGAGTGAACACCACTCGCAGAGCTGATGGAGGAGGTGCGGGACCTCTTGAAGGTGGACTCCTCTGTCACTGAGATCATACCTCGTTTTAGGCTTCCCGGCCTGGATAAATAAAACGATAAAATAGTACTATGGAAGAGTCAATCAATAGAAACAAAAAGCAAAAGGATTTTAGCTCACTTGGGGACCAGTTGTGATGGGGCCCCGTTGGGCAAGAGGGGCTCAAAAGCAGATTGAGCACTTCCTCCGCTGTCGTTACGCCTGAGGAATAAATTGAAAGCATGCACAATGATTTAAATGAGATTTAAAAAAAAATAATAATAATAATAATTGCTGATAATTTTGGTCATGATCATCGCAATATGAACTGTTCACGCCGTTCAATCTCTGGTACCAAGCATGAGTAGTTCAGATTTTTTTTTGTAGTTGATGTTACGATGAAGGTTTCAACTAATCACTGATATTAATTAGCTGTCTGCACAACGGTTTGTCTTCAGTCTTCAAAGACAAGCTCGCTCTTCCCAGGTGCACCGCCCCCAACTTGCACATTTAGACACTTTCATAGCCCATCAGAGAGTAGGGAATTATATAATTCTAAGGCCATATCCCTTAATGCAAGTGCAGGGTCATCCCTTGCTTCAGTACTAGAATAAGGGGGAAAAAAAAAGGAATGAATCCCAGGAGGGAATCTTATGCCAGTTTATTATAGCGACCCTGCATTTTTTCTTTACGTGGATTATTGCTCAAACTTCAGTCCGTCTAGGAGGCCACGAAGGTATATGGAGTTGACTTGTGATTGGTGGGGAAGGGAAAAGCACTTGTGTTTTACACGAAGTGTTGGTAAAAACAAGGTGGATGTTTTTTGATGTAGTTACGAGATTCATTATCTAGCAGGTGCTACTGTACTCTACTTTTTCTGTGAATGCAAGGCATTCGGAAAATAAGATAACTGACAGCTAACAAAAGGATTTTGGACTTTCGTCAGCTCGTGCTAGCGGACACCTTTTCAGATGGGCCTTCATAGCGTATATCATAGCGAATAAACTTTCATATTTTGCACCAGTTTCATTTTTAGAGATATTTCCACATGCACAGGGTGCCACTGCGTGCTAGCTACACAGATTCACGACCTGAAGCTTTCGGCAAAGCGCCCATGTTGTTCGTGCCAAAACACGTGAATGGTGATTAGTCAACTTCAAGCTCTAACAGTCATAAGTGAGGCGATAAAGCAGACACGTCAACAGGTTGGTTCAACCCCGAATAGGAAAATATGGCGTCAACTTTTGCCCATGTACCTTCTCTTGCTTGTCTGCTCAGTGGTAAAGTTTCTGTCTGCATCGTCAATCTCTCGTTTGCGCCTTTCCTTTAACACCTTAAGGACGCTCTCTCTGGAGCAGGGGTCTGCGGGGGCCTTGGGCACAGCAGCGCAACTCAGGTGCTCTAAACTAAACACCAAAAGAGAACAAATACCCCAAAAGTCAATAATCAGTAGTGCCTCTCAAATTTACCAGAGTAGCAAATAATGTTCAGTCAAACCTAGAGCTGGTGTGGTCGGGTCTGGCTATCTTCACAGTCACGGGACTGTGAGGCGCCAGTGAATTCCGAGGAGTCAGGATGCTCTTCTTTCTGAAGCCATCCCATCTGATGGGAGGTAGAACCCCAACAGAGGTGGCGCCTGGCTGCTGAAGGGGGTAATGCCGCTGGGGGGTGATGGTGAAGTGTCCCACCGTGGCCGATGGCTCCCTGAAACAATGAAGGAAATATACACTCTTTACTCATAATTGGTTGACATTGGGCAATCCAATTTCCTTTTTTTTTTTAAAAAAAAAACAAAAATTAATGTATCCTCAGACGGATGTTTATCATTCCTTTAGTGACAGTTCCCACTTCATAAGCAATTTAGTGATGTAGCAATTTAAGGGTACTTCCGAATTTTATTATTTAACTACAGAAGAGGGTAAGAATATTAGACAGTATGGTGCAGTGGAGTGTTGAATAATACTTAAAAAGGATTTCAAGGATCTTGACACTGAAGACTTGTCAGTGGAATTAAGAGATGTGTAGGGACTCCATTGGGTTTGCTTTGGGCCCCCAAATCATTGGAAGATAAGCATACCCGGCAAATGACAGCCTCCGGTTCGGTGTGTAGACAGCATGGTTGGGTCTGGATAACTTCTCCCGCAGTTGCTCTCTGGGGTTCCGGACCACTGTGGGCCTACCAAAGTCGCTGGTGGGACTTTCTGGTTTGCCAATGTAGCTTCCCATGAGAAAGTCACCGGGGCTAAAAAGAAACGTGTCGCTAGCTATGGGTCCTTCTCGATAGATAGCAGCGTCGGACGGCCTTTGTCTGAAAGCTCCAACAGACGCCTCGCGTGGCTCACGTCTGCCGACGTCGAGCTTCGTCTTCCTCCGCGAAAGCACAGACACGTCGCTCACCCACCAGTCCCAAAAGCGGCGCACGTAGCCGGCTGGAGCGATAAATCCACCCCGAGGATTGAGGCCTATTCTGGCGGGAAGCGGCGCTCCGCGAAACAGGAGGCACGCGCCGGCACAAAACACAACAGTCCCAACAATGTAAATAAAAGAGGGAATAAAATAAAAGGCTATACTAACTATGCCTAACGCAGAGAGGAGAGCTAAATTTTTCTCTCTAGGAGACATGGCGGCTGCGCGCCCATCATGCTGCTCTCTCGCTGGCAACTGCTTCTTCTGGGTTGAAATCTGGGTAGTTGTCTTTGACCTTTGGTCCAACAGCGGCATCCAACGAAAGATAGCGACATTACATCCACCCATCCATTTTCTGAGCCGAGGCACAGACAACCATTCACACTCACGAGGGCAATTTATAGAGTATCCAAATAATCAATGTTTTCAGGATGTGGGAGGAATTATTTTATCAGTAATTATTCTGATACACAGTTTATAAACGTCAATCATTTTAATATACTTAATACTCATGTACGGTAACATGTATAGTACATCTGGGAGTTGGAGTTTCTCTTGTTAGCTTAGCCAGAGGGGCCACATTATGTTTATAGTATAATGTGCAACGAACACATTTTAGCCAGAACAGTATTTTTAGACAGTTTGTTGACTTTGACAGTTTATTTTATTACAGCACCACAGGTCTGAGAGGAAATGCCATGTATGTCACGTCTGACAATGTTACGTGAACTTAAGGGCTTAGTGTGTAGAAATTCAACATAGAACGAAAACATAGGTTTGAAAAAAAAAGTGTTTTTCATTGATCATTTAGTCCTCCAAACTATTAATTTTGGTCATAGCCATGGCTCTTCTGTCTGCGCTCTATTAGCAACATATTTGAGCAGAAACGGTGAACTGAAACATGTAGAAAAACTAACAATACTCAGGCATGTCTCCTTTATTCTCACTGAAAAAACTACTTAACATTACTGCATCTTACCGACTCGGTGTAACTGTGAACTCTTCATTTGTCTGTATTATACTGCCCCTGATGACTAAAGCGCACAAGCAGAAGTAGCCGAATATGGGGCTGTTAAAGAATGAGGTTTCGATTCATTTCAAAGATGAGTTGCGTTACAAGCGTCATCGTGAAATGAATAAACTCTTAACTCAAGGCGAAATTGTAGTCCAACAGGAGTTCTCAAAAATTTGGGGTCCAAAGATACTTTTTCCCCAGGGAAACCCTCATACTCCCAATGCTACATGAACCAGACTAATTAAATAACGTACCCCAACGTGGAGTAGAAAATCATTTTCAATGAAAAAGTCATATTACGAGAATTTCTAACTTTTTGGTGGACTCATTGATGGTCATTTCCTCCTCCAAAACCTTATTTGATTTTGGTCATAGCCATGGCTCTTCTGTCTGTATTCTGGAACAAGGCCCGGATCAGACTCTTCACTTCATTGCTTGTGAACTCCAAAGCCAGAGGACCTTTACTGTCTGCCCACCTGAGAAGAGAAATCACACATTAATTTATATTCAGCAGAACTATTCTGTAGTACTGTGTGCTTGTGGGTGATGTGGAAATCAACTAAGATTTGTTGTTTTTTCAAGTGGGTACCTGTCGACAATCTCCTGGAGGTTGGCGCGCAGCACGATAACAAGCTCCTTGAAGGTGCTCCACTTTTTAACATGAAGGTGAACCTCCTCCTGGTACGTTTTGTTTTTTTGCTCGTCAGTCAGTGGGACAAAGATTAGCGGGCCTTCCTCGATGACCATCTGGCAGAGGGTGTGCAGGTGCTCGCCGTCCTCCGAGGAGATATCCTGGAGTCAGACACAAATGACAAAAAATAATCTGAACACAATGAGTATGAAAATGACATGTTTGTTCACTCTATATAAAGTACCTGTGTCTCTAATTGTTCAAATAATATATACTGCAGTATTTCCTGGCCTACAGAGCACACCTGGTGATAAGCCTCGGTTCACAAAAAGAGTTTATCGCGAACGCGGCGGTGCTAAGACTAGCGCGGTGGTGCTAACGCTAACCAGCCGGTGCTAACGCTAACTCGGCGGTGCTAATGCTAACGCTAGCACGATGGCGCTAACGCTAACTAGCGTGGCGGCTGTGAAAAATAGTCACGGCTTGTAGGCCGGGAATTAGGGTACTTGACTGTTTTTTACATGGGAGGTTGTGATCCCCATTAACTGTGAAAAACGAGGGATTACTGTATGTCTTTAACCGTAACACTATTTTGGCTGTGGTGCAGGTCGGTATGGGAGTGCTTCTGGGTACAGACGTGGACCGCGGTCTGCAAGCTCACAGCTCTAAATTGTTCATAGGTGTGAATGTAGTGTTGAATACTTAATACACCGTTGGCAGTGACAGGGTCCAGGTTAAAGAAAAAGCCAACAAACCTCCAACATAACGATCTTGGCAATAATTTCCACGACGGCCGTGTTGAGGAGGCTGCCCATGGCTTTACAGTAGATGTCAACAGGTAGGACATCCTGCCAGACCTTCCCCAGCTGCTTTAACTGATGGATCACCTGCAGACAATTAGGTGGACATTGTGCTGTTACAAGGGCATGAGATAAGAAAGCCGAAGACCCCCGTTAACCCCTACCCACCTGCCTCACAGCCTTGCTAGCCGCTGTGTAGTTGTCGGCGTCGTCCAGGTTGCAGAAGTTGTGAGCAGTGGACAGCCGCTCCAGCAACTCTGTCTTCTGGACGTTTAGTTGCGTTAGGAAGCACTGAGCACCTGGATAACATGCAACCCCCCCCCCCCCCCCCCCCCCAAAAAAAAAAATAAATAAAAAAAAAAAAAGGTATTTTTTGGAGGGTTGGGCAAAATGTTTTTTCAAGGAATATATTTGATTTTTATCATGAACAGCTACATTATAGAAATATTTATGGCAATTTTCTACAGAGTATCTCAAGGAAGTGTTTTAGGGACCATAGTTTTTTTCTGTTGAACCCTCAGTGTTGCAAATGCAAAACGTAAAAAATAATAATAATAAATAAAAAATCATTGTCAACAAAGCATCACCAATCACCTCTAAAGGTTTGACAATTTTGAACTGAGTTCTGAGTCTCCTTTAAATGTCAAAACAATGTTACCTAATTTCCTAAATGCTGGCACCATGTCGACAAAGGTGACCACAGACTGGCTCAAGGGCTGCGAGAAATGGGGTCTGAAATGGTGGCCCAAGGTGAGAAAGTGGTGGGCCAGGTACATGCAGTTGTTATGCTGGATGGCAGCCAGCTGGGGAAACTTGAGAAGGCTCTCTCTGAGGAAAAAGATGGCAGTGATTCATTTTCTTGTAAACTAAAATGTGAGATGTGCCGGAAACCGATCTTACTTGTGATATGTTGGCACAACGTCATAGAAGAGCTGAAAAATGTTTCGGACGGTGAAAAACAGCTGGGACGCGCTGTGGAGAAAAAAAGATGCTTGAACACATTTCTCTAGAGGTGGTTTACCTGACACCATTCTGAACCGGAAACATTAAAATGTTTCGTTTAATAGTCAGAGGATGACGCTCTGTGGCGACCCCTGACGGGACAAGCCGAAAGGAAAAGGTTTATTAGTCAGAATAAAATGCAAACATTTGGTAGTTGTAACAATGCAATCACATACCAGTTAGCTGTCATGTCCAGTGCGTAATTGCAACTTTTTTTTTTTTTTTATTTGTGAAACAAAATAGAACAGACGGTGAGAACACACCATTGTGCAGAACTTCCGACAGCCTCGCCCAGTGTACTGAGAGCCAGCTCCATCAACTGCTGTACAGACTCGCTGATGCGACACGCCGGAAGACACAGGCTCCACGCCGACAGCTGACTGGCATTCTCAATGGTGGCGGCGGCCTGCTTGCTGGGAGCTTCCTGCTTCGCTCGTGGCAATGAGTCAGGAACAGGAAGCTTGGGAAGACGCAGCTTGGAGTCTGGTGTGATCTTTGTGAAAATCAAAATGGTGAGTATATTTAAAGTCAAAACTAAAATGGCGAGATACAGGAGTACCTTGACTTACGAGTAACCCAACAAAAGTTTCGAGATATGAGCCATCGCTTGGCCAATTGTATTACTTTGGAATCAAAAATTGGATATACGAGCACTTAAATGATGGCGGCAAATTCAACTAACTTTTTTTTTTTAAAAAAAAAGGCAAAACGCTTCAAACTGTCACTCTGAGTTGAAGTTTTCTGTCAAACTTGACATAAAAAAAAAGAGAATTTGTCTTGCGCTCTTTAAAGCAATCACATAGCATAACTTTGCCGAATATGGAAATCCATGAGCTTTATGCTAACACACAAAAAATGCCATAGCCTGGCTAATGAACAGCATCTATGGAAGTTTTAACCCTTGAACCAACATATTTGAACACAAAAGGCGAAGCAACATATGTAGAAAGACTATCAACACTCAAAGGCTTATATACTCGATCCTCTACAAAAAAAAAATACTTTACTGCATCTTACTGACCCACTCACTGTAGGTTTACATCCAAAGTGTCAAATGTGTCGTACCTTGACGGTGTTGTGGATTTCGCTCGTCATGAGTTTGCGTGCTGCCACGATGACGTCCTTACACTTCTTGCTAGCAAAGTGACAGTTGACGTTCCTGGCGTATTTCAGTAGGTCTGTGGATTCGCTCCGTAAAAACTCAATTTCCTTCAGAGCCTTCTCAAACTCCTCCGTCTCCTTGATCACCTGTGACAATTACATACTGGTCACATGACGGGTTTCTTGCGGCCTTTAAGACATACAGTTACGCCACAGTCAATGGGCATACTGTGTTGTATTTTTCTAGTTGGCTGCTGTTGGTGGGGATAGAGTAGAGCAGACACTCGTGGATGATGCACCGGGAAAGCTCCTCCCATATCAGCTCTCCCAAGATAGTAGACAGCTTTTTGTCACGGATCGCCACATCTAGGGGGTGAAAAATCAAACATGAGCACAAGGCGTTGGGATCACATTCAACTTTGTTGCGGAGTTAGTTCAAGTCGGAGATTTTTGCAGGGGGCGAACCGGAGAAGCTGTCTTCTATATTTATATTGAGGAGATGATGAGCAATCCAATCAGAGCAAAGCTAATTTACATGTCGCATATTAAAATGAAATCCAGCTGTCTGAACATCTTGAAAAAGGACTTTTCACCACATTCTATCAGACAAACCTGATAAAAGTACATCAAAGATTATTTAAAAATCAATTGATGACATGGGACCTTTACATATTTTAATATGGCACTATAATATTGTACATGCATACAGTAGATACATTTTCTCTTGATCTCTGGAGATATTTGGGTCGCATTCCTTGGGTATGGAAAGTGCTATGCTACAGAAATGCTGTACTGTAAATAATGATTACTTGATTCATAAGACTTATTAAATTAAAATGTATTCATCTAAAAACACTGATCATTTACATTCACGGCTCAATATAATTCTAAGCAATAACTTAAATGACTGTTTCAGAGTGGATTTTTTGTAATTGGGCACCATTTTCCAACATTATTTTGGCCACTGATATGTATAATTTTGTAGACAGTACACTAGCTTGTGAGCAGGATCAGAAATGAAATTCTATGATATTCTAGTGCCGATCTTAATGAGATTTATTTTGTTTTGGCGGATCCCTGTTCTCTCCCGACAGCCATGCTACTTAAGCGTGATTCACCGAGGAGGTTTGAATGAAGAGTCTTCAGCACCAGGAGCACTTTGCTGTAGACCTGCGACGGAGTGGCATGCTCCTTGTGGCTGTCCTTCAATTGCTGGAAGGTCAGGACGATCCCCTTTCCTTGCGGCTGCTCGGACACAGACAATTCCAGTGACGGGTGCAGCACCACCGGCTTCAACATGTACTTCAGCAGCACGCGACCTGGAACATGCAACAACAGCAGTTCCTATTTTTGATACCTAAAGTAGTCAGCATATCATGTCGGTCCCAATTCAACTGGAAGTGGCATTACACACCTCCCTGCCTCTTTTGTTTTGTTTTTTTAAAGACTTGAATACTATTTGCCAAATTTATGCTTATTGCAAAGTTTGTTGAGTTCACTGCCAAGATAAAGCACTTGTATCTCAATGTTTGTGTTGCCGTTTTCGCTCACTGAAGAGTTCCATCTTGTGCTGAAGGTTTCCCTGGATGGCCAACGCTTGCAGGACGCTGCACAACTCAGCAGATGGCTCTGGTTCGCTGTCCTTTTCAGAATGGCTCAGACCCAGCTCCACCTTGAGAAAGGAGGCAACACCTGGAGGGTCTGTGGGTACAATAAAAAAAAAAAAAAAAAATCATCCATCTTATGTTGTTTGTCCTCACTCAGCACTTTCAACAAATTGCCCAATTGCACAGCCTTAAGAGTGTGTATTTCATGAATTGTGGGTCTTGTCGGTTTTCTGAGAATCTACTACAAATACTGGTAACTTGTTTGACATGTGGCAATAAAAAAATATATACTGAAAACATGGATTCATCTGGTGAGTCACAATGAACTGCTAGTATTTTGAACATTACTGTATATAGTTTGCTTTCCAGAAATTCACATACTCATGTTTTCAGGGGGAACCTATCCTCTGGTACTTGCTGTTAAACTCACAGATTAATGTTTTGTGCTCATTTTGAAATGCCCAAAAAGCCACAAGATTGTGAAAAAGGTCAATCGCAGTTGTTGTTTTGTCTGGCGAAGAAAGGGTGCACTCTCTTTTATTAGGTTGGGTGCTTATTTTGTCAGAGAACACAATATTCTGTGAGTCTTGAAAAATCAGTCCAATTGGGGTGGCTAAAACCTTTCCTCCAAGAGTTGCATTCAGAAAAATGGGTACATGCTGGGACCACTTAATTTTTTTTCTTAAACCAAACAAGCTAAAATCAATTCGCAGTGGATATATAAAGGGTAAACACCCGTTTCAATGCCAGGTTTTTGCAATAAAAAAACAACAACAAAACTACCATATTACCTGGAACATTTATAACTCAGTTGATTAAAAAAAGCTATATAATAAGTGTATAAAAAAAAAACTGGTTTGAACATCACTTGCAAAAAACAGTCGAGGTTCTTTACACTTGCAATGTGGACACGATGATGGTTAGGCGGCACAAGAAAAATCACCACTGATTCTTCTGCATCCATCCAAATCTAAAGTAGCGCAGAAACCAAGGTAGTTTTTATTTGTCTGTAACACAATCAAATAATCTAGATGCCATACATTTTTAAGTGTAATGTTTGTTGTAGCGGCATTGTGGGACCGCTGGTAAAGCATTGACCACACAGTTCTGAGGACCCGGCCCCACCTGACCGGAGTTTGCATGTTCTCCCGTGCCTGCGTTGGTATCCTCCGGACGCTTCAGTTTCTCCCCACGTCCCAAAAACATGCAACATTAATTGGACACTCTAAATTGCCCCTAGGTGTGATTATGAGTGCGGGTGTTTGTCTCCATCTGCCCTGCGATTAGCTGGCAACCAGTTCAGGGTGTACCCCGCCTCCTGCCCGTTGACAGCTGGGATAGGCTCCAGCGCTCTCTGTGACCCTCGTGAGGATAAGTGCCAAAGAAAATGGATGGATGGATATAGAAGCGTGATACACTTGTTTTCTTTCTTACCCTTTAAGGAGGGTAATTTCCAGATGACGAGGCGCTTCCATTCATCTCCCAGATGATACAGGAGGTTTTCCCTCTGCACGGTCAACTCCGAGCTGAGCGCGCTGATCAGAGGGAGCTCTGTTGCCTTCCAGACCTTGAGGGACTCCACGCTCGCCTTTGCCTGACAGAAGCAAGACAGACTTCAATCAGTGTCTTATGTTGTAGGTCTACACTCATCAACCACTTCATTCGGGTCGCGGGGAGTGCTGGAGCCTATCCCAGCTGTCAACGGGCAGGAGGCGGGGTACACCCTGAACTGGTTGCCAGCTAATCGCAGGGCACATAGAGACAAATAGCTGCACTCACAATCACACCTCGGGGCAATTTAGACTATCCAATTAATGTTATATGTTTTTGGGATGTGGGAGGAAACCAGAGCCTGACAGCTGGGAGCCTGGAACAAAATTACTCATTTTACATTAATTCCTAGAGGAAAAATAGTTGACGCGTAGCTAAATAAGACAAAATATTGTATTACAGTTACATTTATGATAGCGATGATTAAAATATTTTCTTCTTGAATGAAGCAATTTTGATGTGAAAATCTTGTAGCGAACTACATTAGATAGACCAAGTGTACCAAATTAGCAGTGAAGGGTTTTGTTGTGCAGTATTATCGTACCTTTTCCAGCTGGTTAGCAGCATCAACATAATTCTTCTGCGGAAGGGTTTTCTTGAATTCCTCCATTGCATTGTGAAACTGAGAGGGACAGAGACATTATGATTCTCAGTAACAGGTGGGTTGTTCTTTTTCACGACCACAGGGTGAGTACATATACATATATATATACATACATAAATAAATAACTCCGCAAATGCTCCACATCAAATTTACACCATAAACTCAGTTCCAACATATTCAATTTAAGGATGAATGAAGTCCCACCTTTACTTTTTAGTACCAATTGTGGGCCATTATTATTATTCGATAGATGAGCAACAGGAACATTTATACTCAAATTATTCAATTGTGACACCCATAGTAGAGTTTTTTTTTCATTATGCTTTTAGTCTCAGTTACACATACTCATTGAAGTAAACTACTCATACCACTGGAAATGAATAAGAGCACCAAGTATTACAGAAAATATGTTAACTGTAAATGTTGCTCTTATGAATATTCTTGATGGAATTTTTACTCATTTGATTATTGTTAGCATTTAGTCTAGGTTTGGGTTTACACCCCAATTTGTATTTACCGTATTTTCGGGACTACAAGTCTCAACACCCGATGAAGTCCATAAAAACGAAGATAAAAACATATATAAGATGCATTAGGGTATAAGTTAAGTTTTTTCATAATAAGTCTATTTTTTTAATTAATTAAATTTTTTAAAGCTATGTAAAAATGGAAATGACATCTAGCGTCAGTTCCTATATATTGTTTTAAATGAAAATGACATTTTGTTTTTACTATTACTGGATAAGACTATTACGTGACTGACTGACCTTACTATATATTTATATATATATATATATATATATATATATATATATATATATATATATATATAGACCTTAAGCTCATTGAAAGGTATTTGCGGCCATTGATGATTTTGTATTTGATTACACCTGCAGTAAACCACCAGTGCTGCCCCTGTTTGGGGATATTCTACAAAATTTTGTAATGTGAGACAACATGCCACATACCTCTTTTAGGTGTCCAAGCATGGTGATGATGCTCGTGTTTCTCTCCAGCTGCTGCTTCAACGTTGTATACTCGGCTACAGCCACATGGACATTTTGTTGAATCTGTTTTTAAAAACATTGACAATTTTACACTGAGACGAGCAGTCAATTTCATTTTTTAACCCAATTTTATGTGTACCTCAGTCTCAACAAGATTTGTAAGGGACTCCATTTCTTTGGAAACCTCATCGACCTGCACCATGAAGTCCTCAGATGCTTCTAAATTCAGCAGGAATTCACTGTAATTCTTGTTTATCATGTCACACACTTGCTCCTGTAATATAGTGGGGAAGTACATAACATGACGGCAAGGGCATGAAATAAAAAGAGACCGAAATTCATTGGGTACTACATTAACATTGGTTTATCTTGTTGTTTTTGTTTTCAGTTGGGTCACTGAGTGAGTACAGTAAAAACACCTTTGTGTTGCTGTGTTGAATGATGATCAGATGACCCAAATAAGATAGTGCTCTGAATTAGTTAAGGTTTACTTATAACCAGATCTTTGCAAGAAAATAAAAACGTGTTTAAAGAAATCTACATCAAACGCCCAACATTTGCTTTCGAAAGGGTTTATCCTTGTCACGGAACGGAGCCACGTAAACAAACTGGACAGAGTAAGCAGACCACAAACTTTCCCAAATTAGCTCATCGTTGTAGGTAAAATATGCATTTATAATTTATGGCTGGATGTTCCTAATATTAATAGTCAGACAGGAACGTATTATTTTTTGACGTGAGCGTTATCAGGTAAAATTCAACCAAACTTTCAGCAACTTAGCATCACGCTAGCTAATGCTATGCTAGCGCAGAGGTTTACCTTCGTATCGTCTATCTTGCGCGACATTTTGCTGATTTTATTGGACAGGTCCTCTTTCTCCAGTTTGCCAGACCTGGCGAGGACTTCGGTGACAAACGACGACATGCCGTTACGCAGTTATATTGACAGATATGTGACTGGGATCCTTCGTGAGGACTTGGAAAAATGGATGGCTATGTTCTTTTTTTTTTTTAATAACGCCAGCACGGGTCGCGCCAGGCGTTTTGATTGGCTACACTCCGACTCTGTCCTACTCTTCTTCGTCTCTCATTGAAGTGCAACGTTGACCACTTCCGCCTCCAAACATCAACTGAAAAAAATTAGGCTCTGAATTATTAACCATTGATTGACTTTACTCGTTGTATCCACGTTTAAACGGATTTAAAACAAGGCAATGCCAAACCATATGATGATTAATTAAGTGGGGTCGATATTTATTTTCTTTTATTCACCCTCTCTTTTCTTAATTTCACACTTTTTCCCCATCATCCTTTCCTTCTTTTTCATGCCTTATCTTCTCTTACATCCTGTTTTTATTCCTCCCATCTCCATCCTTCCTATCGACCTTCCATGCTCAGCCTCCTTTTTTTCATTTATTTCACACTTCATTCTTTCTATCCTTTTCTTTTAGTTCAGACTTCCACCCTTTCATCCTTCTTTCCTCACTATCTTCCTTCCATTTTCATCCATGTCTTTCCTTTAGTTCATCCTTCCCTTTCTGAACTTTTGAGCACCATTCATCCTTTCTTCCTGCCTTTCCACCCTGTCTTTTCTTCCATTGCTGTATTCACCCTCTCTTTTCTTAATTTCACACTTTTTTCCCATCATCCTTTCCTTCTTTTCATGCCTTATCTTCTCTTCCATCCTTCATTTCTTCCATCTTTCCTTCCTTCCCTTTTCATCCACTCGTCTTTCCTTGAGTTCATTCTTCCCTTTCTGAACACCATTCCTGCCATTCATCCTTTCTTCCTGCCTTGCACCCTTTTGTCTTTTCTTCCATTGCTGTATTCGCCCTCTCTTTTCTTAATTTCACACTTTTCCCCCATCTTCCTTTCCTTCTTTTCATGCCTTATCTTCTCTTCCATCCTTCATTTCTTCCATCTTTCCCTCCTTCCCTTTTCATCCACCAGTCTTTCCTTTAGTCCATCTTTCCCTTTTTAGCACCATTCCTGCCATTCATCCTTTCTTCCTGCCTTGCACCCTTTTGTCTTTTCTTCAATTGCTGTATTCACCCTCTCTTTTTTTAATTTCACACTTTTTTCCCCGTCGTCCTTCTTTTTCATGCCTTATCTTCTCTTCCATCCTTCATTTCTTCCATTTTTATCCACCCGTCTTTCGTTTAGTTCATCCTTTGTTCCTGCCTTGAACCCTTTAGTCTTTTTTTCCATTGCTGTATTAGCCCTCTCTTTTCTTAATTTTACATTTTTTTCGATCCTTCATTCTTCCGTATGTAAGTAGGTCCTGTGGCTCAGTCGTTAGAGCATTGTTTTGGTAAATCAGGGGTTGGAGGTTCGAATCCCACTGGGGCCTCCACTCCATAAGAAGGGTAGTGGAATATGCTCACATTGCTGTGCTATGCTATTTTTATATTTTGCGGTATATCGTTTCTATTTTAATTGATCATCTAATTTGTGTTTCTTTACTTAACAGAGGAGTAACACCAAGTCTATCTGTTAGTATATCATTTGTATATATACAAATAGATATAGACTACATGCATTATATGCTGATATTATACAATAATATGACTCTTTAATTTATACAATCCTGTCACATATCTTATACGCATAATTATGTGTAACGTTTCACAGAATTATGGGAAACGATTCACATATTTCTGGGATAGGTTTCACAGAATTATGGGAAACGTGACATTTTTTTGGTGTGGCAGTAATACGCTTCCGTTTACATTTACTTGCTGCACGTCTGTTTTGTATTATTGCAACGGGTACATGTTTACACTTCAGATGGTACAGATTTAAATATTTAACTCTTCTCGAGGTCATGTATGACCATCGATACAAATAGAAAAAAAATATTCAAAAAAAGGTTTACAAATACAGAAAAGACGGGAAGAAAAATGAAGAATAGATAAAAAATAAAGCGAAAAATGCCATGGCTCATGCTGCAGCCCAGTTACTTTGTTATTGTACGCTAAATTAAATGTAATTCAAATTTTACATTATTATTAATACATAGTTAATCATTCATTCCTGCTCTCATAAATCATTCGTTTTAATACAGTATTTAATTGTGTATTTTTCTTTAAATGAATTTTGGGCCATCCATGTGATCAATAGGTGGCGGAAGCGGTTGGGACCTGCCGTGAAAACAAACCGAAGAAGACCGATTTCTTATCTCTATGGAAACGCCAAATAGCAGCTAGCAGTAGATTTTTAGCATTTAGGTTAATCGCTTGTTCTCGGGCATTAAATCGTTCTTTAATATTTTGTGAGGAAGAGTTGGTCACTTAGCTGCCTTCCGAGGTAACGTGTGGAAGAAACGACACAACTGTCCCGCTCGCTGCTCAGGAAAAGCGACTGCTAACGAACCATATCGATCACAAAGTGCTGATGTTCATCCGTCATGACTGACTGGTGTAGCAGTGACACCGGCGAGGCTGTCTACCGGTCTCTTGATGCTATTATAAACCTGAGAATAAGGTTAGTATTAATAGTTTTTTATTTCTCATTTTAAAGACAAACTGTTTTCCAGTCGTCGTCGGTATAATCCGGATTAGGATTGGTATACACTACAGTACTGGCAAAACATTCGTAACAGAATGAACCTAAAATGCACATTTTCACAGGTGAGCTTCATTTGACCTCCTCTGTATTGTTTTCAATGGATCTGTCCAACTGCTCAACGTTTCAGTACTTTTCTCAAACAGGAAAGATGGGCAAAATGAACAGGTCTTCATCGTGCTGATCTACATTTTGACATCATAAGAACAATACGATACCACACAATTCATTAGCATCATCCCAAACAGTATGTTCAGTATGTGGCCACTGAGGCTGTCAAAAATGTCATTTGCAGGTTGCAACAAAGAGACCGTAAAACTCACAGAAAGGAGGCGGTCTCAAAAACATCAGACATCAGAAAAGAAGACAGAACAAAAAACACCAACATGATTGTATTTTGGTCACAGAATGAACTAAACTCTTATCTCAAGGGACGTGTGTACTTTAACGTGATGTTTATCCATATATGAATGTCTAATTAAAGGGTGTCGTTGGAGAGGGTGACCACCACAGCGAGTCTTTCCCAGCAACTCCAGCAACAAGTTCTTTCCCAGCACGATGGGGGAGTCATTGAACTAGTACCCCTCACCTCGCAAGCCCAGCCCGGTGAATATATATTGTTTTTCTATGCTTGGGTAGTGACCGCAGATTTCTTCTAGTAGTCAACATCCTGACATGTTTTTGTCATCAGGTGACAACAAGGAGGACATCATTGTTGGCTGGCAGGAGAAGCTTTTCAGTCAGGTAAGACCCCCTTTACAATGAAAATAATTTCACTGATTTGAGTTTATTTCACCTGTTCCTCTGCAGTACGAAATGGAGTTGTTCCAAAACGAAGCTGCATGTCAGAGCCCGCTGGACCGGCAGTACCACAAAGACGTCATGGCCCTGACCAAGGCCAAGGGCCGCAACAACCGCAGGATTTTCACCTACACGGATTACGATCGCTACACCAACTGTCATCCGCTCCAGCAATTGGTGTGTTGTCGACCACTTATACACATATATATATATATATATATATATATAAATCATCTTGAATGCATGTATACATTGGTGAAATTTCTGGTAATTTAAACAAAATAAACACACATCCATCCATCCATTTTCTTTGCCACTTATCCTCACAATTGTCACGGGGCATCCTTGAGCCTATCCCAGGGCACACAGAGACAGACACTCACACTCATAATCCCACCTAGGGGCAATTTAGAGTGTCCAATTAATGTTGCATGTTTTTGGGATGTGGGTGGTAAACCGGAGTGCCCGGACGAAACCCACGCAGGCACGGGGGAGAACATGCAAACTCCACACAGGCGGGGCCGGGATCGAACTCGGGACCTCAGTACTGTGAGGCCAACGCTTTACCAGATGATCCACCATGCCGACCCAAAATAAACATGAAAAACAAATTTAAAACATATGAAATACAGGAATGATCTGGACATTGTAATATGAGTAGTGTTTTTTTTCTCCACCATTGATGGAAAATTCCGTTTATAAAGTCTAATGAAAATTGCACATCATCCTTTGCTTTCATATTGAGTCCCATAAAACCCCCCCAAAAAAATCCAGCACTCTTGTAAGTGTAATTTTTGCTTTTTTTTTTTCCTCAACTTGAAAGCAGCAGGGGAGCGATTTACTCAACACAACCAAGACAAAACCCACTTTCCTGGCCGAAAGGATGGCCACCGTGCGACACCGAAGGCAGGACAGGAGAACCATGTGGGTTTGAAGCCCCGCCCCCCCCTCGACCCACCGCGACGACGTTACTTCGGCGTATGTGCGAAGATGGATCTGTCCTTTTTCTCGCAGGGACTCCAGTTTCCCCAAGACCAAGATCATCAACTGGGAACCCAGCGATGAGTTCAAGAGGAACAGTCACGAGGTGAACAACGTCATGCAGACAATGCACATCATGGGAGACCTTGGGCCTCCCGGAAGGTAAGACCAGCCACCCCACACTCACACGCGCACCTTTTTTGGCTCATTTTCCCTCCATTTCACCAGCAAATAGAAGCAAAACTTTTTTTTCAGGTTGGGCCAGAAGGAGAACGAATGTTTGCTGTTCACTGTAAAAACAGACAACAATGGGACAATCGTCGTCAAACCCGACTTCAACAAGGGCAAAGAGCCCTATAGGCGAGTTCACGGAAGACTCACCGACTGTAACGACGTTTGAAATGTCGTGTCCAAAAACGTTGTTTTTGTTCTGTTCGTTGCAGGATAACAACTACTGGGACCAACAAAGAAATTTGGCATCTCACGATCGAGAATGTATCAGCAACAATGAAGTCGGAGGAGAAGGAAAGGGAGCAGCACTTATACAAAGATGTGACGACACATTTTTTTCCCCCCAGAATATGATGTCAGATTATTAAACATTACTGTGGTGGGCATAACAATGTTAACACACTTATTTCATTCTGTTTATGTCCGTAGCTCTACGTGAGGCACAAGGAGTTCCCAAACAGCCTCGTCGGACAGGACTTTGAAATGGTACGTACAATAATTTGAAGTATGTACAGTACAGCACAGGTGTGAAACTCGAGTCCTGGGGGCCAGATCTGGCCCGCCACGTGATTTTATGTGGCCAGTAAAGCCAAATCATGTGAGTCAACTTCCGTGATTCTTGTTGAAGCTGTACCAAAATTTCAACTTGTTATATCATAAATGGGGGCGGCATGGTAGATCAGAGTAAAATTGGAAGTTAATTAAAATATTTTTGAGAAAAAAAGGATAAATATTTTTTTAATTATGTCACAATTGTATCAGATAATTTTGTTGCCCGGCTAACGATGGGAGATTATCTCGATTTTTTTTTTTTTTTTTTAATCTCAAAATATTCTTTTAAAAATACATCTTTTTGTTTTCATTGTAACCCTGTGCTCCTTCTTAGTATTTAACTAAAGTTCGGTTTTCTAATAATTGAAGTAATTTTTTTTTTTTTTTTTTTGCCGTTGGAGAAGAAAATAGACCCTGGATCAGCAGAAAAAATTGACAGATTTTTACATAATAACCTCAATGTCAATTCTGCAAAATTTTCAATAGGTTGAATGACAATCTTAGCCATTAAGTTTCTGATCTTAGTGTTTTCTTGTAGCCTCCTGCAGGTGTTCTGCGCTACCTGTTGAATGGAGAGATTGGTGAGTAAGGCTCAGCTCGTCGTTGAGTTTTTGGGTTTTGAAATTGTCTGCATTTCAAATTAAAGCCTCCGTCTTCCTCCCCCATGTCTGTCCAGTCTCTGCCAAGGGCTTTGAGTATGATAACTTATATATTCACTTCATAATGGAGCTCCCAAACAGTGAGTCACTGTCGCTTTTTACACTGTCGTCCTGATACAAATCCTTGAAAATAACCGTTTATGTGTTGTGGACTAGACTGGTCCGGCTTGCCAATGCAGTCCCACTCTGGCGTCACGCACACATCTCGGACCAAATCATTAGGCAAGGTACGTATTTCACAAGCTGTTGGACAAATTTCAGCACAGTGGAGACGCTGACATTTTTTTTTTTTTTGCCAACAGGATAATGTGGCGTACTTCTGCTACCCTTTCACCTTTGAGGTTTTCTACATGAGTGAAAAAGAGAACAAGGGTTCGTGTCGGGCCACATTTTTCTGCATGTGTGGAATTTTACAAAGAAGAAACTAAATGGGATTTTCTGTCTTTTCAGAATCAGGTCCCCAATGGCCGGTGTTGTATTTTCAGGTTCTCTCACTGGACTCTTGGCAACGATACCGAACCGAAGGCTATGGCTACCTGCTCTTTCCCTCCATGCCTGGTACGCTTATACCTTCAGTTTTTAATTATATTTTTTGTCAAAGGGACGGCACGGTGGAGCAGCTGGAAAGCCTTGGCCTCACAGTTCTGAGGTCCCGGGTTCGATCCCCTACCCGCCTGTGTGGAGTTTGCATGTTCTCCCCATTTGCCTGAGCGGGTTTTATCCGGGTGGGCACTCCGGTTTCCTCCCACATCCCAAAAACACGCAACATTCATTGGACACTCTAAATTGCCCCTTGGTGTGACTGTGAGTGCAGCTGTTTGTCTCCACGTGCCCTGCAATTGGCGGGCAATCAGTTCAGGGTGTACCCCGCCTCCTGCCCATTGACAGCAGGGATAGGCTCCAGCACTCCCCGCGACCCTTGTGAGGATATGCCGCAAAGAAAATGGATGGATGGATTATCTATGGTATATAAATGTGGGGCTGCCTGACGGCAGCAATATTCACATAATTGCAAAAGTAAATTCACACACCTGTGCATAGCACATTCAAATTTGTTTGGTAAATTCAATCTGAGATGTGTAATATTGGTAATAATATAAACATTGTGTGTGTGCTCTACAGGTAAACACACGCTGATATGTCACACGTGGCGACCGCTGCAAATGGGCACCGTTTCGGCACTAAGGCGCTTCTTCATTGGAGGTTCCCCAGAACTGGAGGACCACACCTATGTGAGGATTCCAGGACATTTCAAGGTGGGCTTAAAAAAAATAATTGGACACAAGTGACACATATTGCAATACGTTGATTTTTTTTTTTTTTTTTAAATGTCTGCAGGGAGAGAGGCTAAGTCGCTTTGGCTTTTGTACCCAAACCTCAGGAAGTGTGACTTTTAATCTTCACTGCATCCAGCAATCCAGGTAAGTGGGTAGTTTACAGAATTCTGAAAGAATTTTCTTTCTCACTCTGCTAGGATGTATCCTTTAGGGCTTTGGTGGATTCGACCAGATTGAGGAGAAGGAGGCAGCACAATTTCAATCAAGCCCAAGGATTTCATCATCATGATACTCTCTTGAGCACCATGGGTAAGCAGAGTACTTTTGTCAATGTAACTGTAAAAATCTACTGTCACAATGTAATATTATGATATGCAACATTTTGATGTGTGCATCCGACTCCACCAGAGGCATTTCAACGGGCCAGAAGGAAAATGCAAGAAGTCCGAGAAAGTCTTCCCATCGACTTCCTTGAGTCTGTCTCCCAAATTCAAATATGATCATCTCCCAAGAGCATTTGAAAAATTCTAAAAACAAAGTAGGGCTGTAATTTTGATAGTAGAAAATCATATACCTTACATGACTATTTCCTGTTACATTTTTAAATATATACTTTTTTAATATATTAAATAAAGGATGATTAAAAAAAAAAGTCTGCGCTGCCCATTCGTCTGATTTTGTTTTTGTGCTCAGTTTAATTTCAAATATTACTCACACATTACTTTATAATCCAGTATAGGCGATCAAAAAGTTTGATTTTTAGCTTCATAGGGATGACATTTGGATTTGTGCTGATATTTTTCGTTCTAATCGATAGGTAGTTGGAATCATAAAACGTTTCCAATATTCAACGATATAGACTTCATATTTAATAATCTTTAAGTAGGAAGTGACCCTTGTGAGGATAAGCCGTTCATAAAATAGATGGATGGATAAACATGTCCATGTTAATATCTCATAAAACAGGGCCTTTTATCCTTGCCATGATGCATTCAATTACCGCGGGAAGTATGTCGTTCTGCGTAAACGTCATTTCAGTTCAGAGCTACGGAAAAGCACAAGACCGTGCGTATTTTCGCATCCTGATACATACAAGAAAATAAAATATTAATTAAGGCCCAATTAAGCTCTTTAAATGAATGCAATGTCGTGATTCTCGAGCGCGACTTTTCGCATTCCATTGCAGTCCAACACAAGGGGAAAGTGGTCCGTGAACATCACCCGTAACAGATTCTCCATCTTCCTCCGGCTGCGACCAACCTTCGTCCTGCACCTACCAAAAGATTTCAGCTGGTCTGTACACTCAGTTCGGTACGTACATGGCTTTATTTTGACACGAAGTCTGCAACACTGTTGTTATATTTTTGTGGGGGCATTTTTCGTCGTCCGTGAACGTAGTCGTGGCCAAGCTTTTACCATCATCTGCAATGGAAATGGGGCCGAGTCTGTCGTTCTTTTTTTGGGTCATATTATTGTTTTAATAACTAGCATTAACAACGACTATATAAATGACATTTTTGTCACAATTTTATTGTTTCTGTTAGTATTGCCTGTCCGGAGAATTCTATTAGCTTACGACAAGCTAGTTAGCCAGTTAGCAGTAGCGAACATCTGGGTGAGCTTTTCAAGCGATCTTTTACGAAACCTTAACACATCCACATGCGCACTATTATGAGATTTGGTATGTTCCTGACGATGAACGAATACATAACGACACACTAGGCGTTTGTGTGAAAGACTTTTAAGATGCTACGTCAATAGAAAATAGGCGGAACAAGCGCTGTAGTCTCTTTGGACCATTTATTAGGTACACCAAAATGAGATTGGAATACAAGAACTGGGTTTAAAATTCTGCCAATATAACACAAGGGATAAAAGTACTCACACTTTACGCTTGTGAAGTACGGATACACGTGTTAAAAACAGTTTTTAAAAAGGGGGAAATGTAAAAATACTGATTTAACTTGATTTCCATGGTACAATATGGTCCATAGTACCATAGCACAGATTGAAAATTACAAAAGGAAATCTTTATTTTTACTATCAGTTGTAAACGATACCAGTTTTGAAAACTCAACAAAATAAAAAGACATTCAATGGGCTTATCGAGGAGGAAAAAAAAGATGTAACGTCCAAGATGTTAAAACAACATGCACGTACAGTTTTGCTAATCTTGGGAACTCAATAACCAAAAATCCTAAAGGGAAAGCAAAATAGCAGCTAAACTTTTTTAGGCTGGCATTGAGCACTACTTGTTTGACGTGAATAATGATTGGAACAGACAACAACAAAAAACATTCTCTGGAAGGAATTAGACTATTGAATACTGTATCTTGCTTCCCCGAATCTGTGGCATCGCTTGTATTTAAGCTCTGGTTCATGTTACTCTATACTGTCCTAAAGGTCCCAACTACAGTTAACTTTATTGCTCATTACATTTTTTTTACGATGTGATGTAATCTGTAGACATGTAAAAAAAAAAAACTACCTAGACAATTTTGACAAAGGTGCAGAACGTACAATTATCTGTTCACATTTGTAGAGATTAAAATAGAGTGTGACATCTTGCACACTGTGGTTGCAACATATATGAACAACAGTTGAAGGGAAACTCCAAGCCTCATTCTGTAATCAGTTCATACAACAAAGCCATGTATGAAAGGATGTTTTATGTCTTTTGTTGTTTTTTTTGTTTTTGTTTTTTTTGTAGTCACCCTACAGGGTGACTTTCGTCTGAATAGATGAGATCTTGTGGAGTGTATGTGTAAACAAGAGCAGAGCAGCTTTTGCCAGTGGTGTTGAATGTTCTGTACTTCTTCTGCAGACTACACCAACCACAATCATGACGGACTCGAAATATTTTACCACAAACAAAAAAGGCGAGTACACAAGTATTGCAAAATCCATTGCCGTTGCCGAAGCGATAGTTGAAAACAATTTATTCACACCAATGGGAAGTCAATTTGAAATTGACTTAATTTGTGCTCTTGCAGGGGAGATCTTTGAGCTGAAGGCCGAGCTGAACAATGAGAAGAAGGAGAAACGAAAGGAGGCTGTCAAAAAAGTCATTGCTGCCATGACGGTGGGCAAGGATGTCAGGTAACAATGTACAATCAAACTACTCAACATAGCTACAACTAAGGGTGGTTAATTGAGGAGGTTTAATTATTAGATTATTATCAGACCTAAACAATTAAAACTTCAGGTCTACAACTTGACCGAGTCTCTCTACAGCTCTTTGTTCCCGGATGTGGTCAACTGCATGCAGACCGACAACCTGGAGCTGAAGAAGTTGGTGTACCTCTACTTGATGAACTATGCCAAGAGCCAGCCGGACATGGCCATCATGGCTGTCAACAGCTTTGTCAAGGCAAGCTCAACCCCCTTACCTGGGGAATCCAGCATTATAATCCAGAGACTCTATTCTGCTGCAGCGCTATTTTTCTTGCCGTCCTCATTCAGCTTTGAGATTAAATTACTCGTCGAGAAAAAAATAGGGGAGAGCTTTGTTTTCACCGCATCTCGATCAGAACGGTGCTGTCAGTACAGTGCTTTTTTTTTTTTTTTTTTTTTTTTTAACTGTTTCCTGTGGTACCGTTTCAATATGGATAACTGACCATGATATGAAAGCATGTTAGTGTATTTGTTAGAATGTCTGCCTCACAGCTTTGAGGTTCCGGGTTTGAATATTGGCTCATGCACTTCTTATGTTAAGTTTGCCTATTCACCGTTTGCTTCCTCCCACACTCCAAAACATGCCTGTGAGTCTAATTTGTTGAGAATCTAAATTGTCCGTAGGTGTGAGAGTGATTCGTTGTCTTTGTGTCTGGAGACCAGTTCAGGGTCCTCTCCTACTTCTCGAAAAAGTCAGCTGGGATAGGCTATAACTAATAAGCACCGATGGATGGATGTGTAAATATCACCACTTATGGTTACATTGTGTTGTACCAGATGCAACTTCAATTAATCCTATATTTGTGAAATAGTTTGACCGCTCTCAATTTAAATTTTTGGCCGCAGTGGGAATAATATTGCTGATTACGATTCTTACGCCGCCTTCCAGGACTGCGAGGACCCCAACCCGCTCATCCGGGCCCTGGCCGTCCGCACCATGGGCTGCATCCGGGTGGACAAGATCACAGAGTACCTGTGCGAGCCGCTGAGGAAATGCCTGAAGGACGAGGACCCATATGTGAGGAAGACGGCAGCGGTGTGCGTCGCCAAACTTCACGACATCAACGCCCAAATGGTGGAGGACCAAGGGTTTTTGGATTCTCTGAGAGATCTCATTGCTGATTCCAATCCCATGGTAAGTGACTTGGTCTCTGAGATCCACTTAAGACAAGCAGATGCCTCCTTTAAATAGATGAGAAATTGGTCGTAAATATAATTGTCTGTTTGAGTTAATTGAGGCTGTTTTTCCACACATGCACACTAAAGATTAACAGCTGAGTATTTCCTCACGTCCCTTCGAGGTCGTCGCCAATGCGGTTGCCGCTCTGTCCGAGATCAGCGAGTCGCACCCCAACAGCAACCTGCTGGACCTCAACCCCCAGAACATCAACAAGCTGCTGACGGCCCTCAACGAGTGCACCGAGTGGGGCCAGATCTTCATCCTCGACTGCTTGTCCAACTACAACCCCAAAGACGAACGTGAGGCCCAAAGGTAACTCGTTTTTAGTCACATCTACAGTTCAACTCATAGCATCTTCAACTTGATTTACAACATTTGTGATGCAAAATTTAATGTGCTCAAAAAGTTTCACGTGAACTCTCAAGATCACCGCATTGCTATTAATTAGTAGACAAGAAGTATCCAAAATAAACTACAACAAAACTAATTCTGAGCTTAACTTGTTCTCTCGAATTTTTCTCTCCCTCCAAAGTATTTGCGAGCGCGTCACGCCCAGGTTGTCACATGCCAACTCCGCAGTAGTCCTCTCCGCCGTCAAGGTACTGATGAAGTTCTTGGAGTTGCTGCCAAAAGACTCAGACTACTACAACACCCTGCTGAAGAAGCTCTCACCGCCGCTCGTCACCTTGCTCTCCGGCGAGCCCGAAGTCCAGTACGTGGCGCTGAGGAACATCAACCTCATAGTCCAGAAAAGGTGCGTGTGTGAAATTTAACCTGCAAGTGAATACAACATATTTTTGACACTTTAATCATGTGGTAATTTGTGCAGGCCTGAGATCCTCAAACAGGAAATTAAAGTCTTCTTCGTCAAATACAACGATCCTATATATGTGAAGTTGGAGAAACTGGACATCATGATCCGCTTGGCTTCACAGGCAAACATCGCTCAGGTGTGTTACAAAAACCATCTGTCTGAGGACATTTTGTTACATGCGTGCTTGTCCTCACTTTCAAAAATTACAGTTGAATTATATTCTTCGTGCTTGGTGCTTTACAGGTCCTGGCTGAGTTGAAAGAGTATGCCACGGAGGTGGACGTTGACTTCGTGCGCAAGGCTGTGCGCGCCATTGGCCGTTGTGCCATTAAAGTGGAGGTATGACACAAGATATTACGTATTTCCGTAAATAATGTTTGGAAGCCTTTACAGTATTTACATTACTTTAGAGAGGAGCAAGTATGTTTCTAATCACTCATACGGGGGTATCTGTTCTAGTAAAGACAAATACAGCCACCATAGAGAGGGGAGCTGTTAAGTAAGGTATTATAACTGAGGGAAGATGTTAAAAAATATGGAATTAAAGAGAAGGTGTTAAATAAGCCAACTATTTACGGCAGGTGTTAAATTATCAGATATAACTAAGAGCAGGCATTAAATAATCAAGTGAGGCTGAATGTCGATTACCGTAATTTCCAGCCTACAAGCCGCGACTTTTTTTACACGCTTTCAACCTTGCATCTTATGTGGTGTTGCTGCTAATTTGTGCATTTTTTCTAATGGCCGCAAGGGGGCACTCGAGTGGAAGAGTGAGAGCAGTGGAATATATGTGCTGAGGAAGTGACTTTTACTGGTAGTTTTTTTTTTTTTTAACGACCCTTTTAGCGCTGTGCTAGCGTGTTGCTGCTGTGTTACTGTTGTGTCTCAATGATTTTTACCAGTATGCTGGGTTTTTTTTTACCGGCCCTTTTAGCACCGCACTAACACTACCGCCGAACTAGCATGTTTCTACTGTGTTACTGCCACGTCTCAGTGATTTTTTTTTTTTTTTTTTTTTTAATCAGCTCTGTTAGTGCTGTGCTACCGTATTGCTACTGTGTAGCTGCCGCAGCTGTTTTTTCTTTGTTTTGTTTTGTTTTTACCAGTATGTTGTTTTTTTTTTTAAACCAGCCCTGTTTGTGTTCCCGTATTGTTGCTATATTAAGATAAGCTATGGTATTAAAACTTTGAAAACGCTTTCTGTGTACCGTCTTTCTTTATAAATATCTCGGGTTTCAATGTGGGCACGTGCAGCTATTACACAGGTGCGTCTTATGTAAGTACCAAATAGTATTTCCTTTACAAATGTACTGGGTGAGGTTTATAATCCGGTGCGCTCTGTAGGCTGGAAATTACGGTACTATAGAATAAAAGCAATTATTCACGAGTGCAGTATTGTGTTGAGAAAAGCTTTTCACAGGACAGCTTAACACTGAAAGCCACAATTGTCTCCATGCCAGTCCTTAGGATGAGGCACGCAGACAAATTTTGTAAAACTTTCACTATATTGATGTCTTCCCGTCCCCGTGGTGAACCATCCCAGCAATCGGCGGAGCGCTGCGTCAGCACCCTGCTGGACCTCATTCAGACCAAAGTCAACTACGTGGTGCAGGAGGCCATTGTGGTCATCAGAGACATCTTCCGCAAGTACCCCAACAAGTATGTTTTTTTTCCCTCTCCCAACGACGACTCATTTCAACGTCACTGAAGCTGTAATGTCCCAGTTACTAGTGTGTCAGACTCCTGAGTGGCCCGACTTGTTCCAGGTACGAAAGCATCATTGCTACCCTGTGTGAGAATCTGGACTCTCTAGATGAGCCCGACGCTCGCGCCGCCATGATCTGGATCGTCGGCGAGTACGCAGAGAGGATCGACAATGCCGATGAGCTGCTTGAGAGCTTCCTTGAGGGCTTCCACGATGAGAGCACCCAGGTACATGTTTGTTTATATTCTACCATATCTCCTTTTCCTTCCAGTGTTCACAAATAGCACTGAAAAAGTTAATTTCTATTTGTCAATTTGACAAACCAATTCATCCTATCAACGTGTTAAAAGTAGGATTTCCCCGTCTTTTGGAGAGCAAATTGTCGACAGGAACAATATGGAGTTTTTGCTTGCAGGTCCAGCTCACTCTGCTGACCGCCATCGTCAAGCTCTTCCTGAAGAAGCCATCTGAGACTCAGGAGTTGGTGCAGCAGGTCCTCAGCCTGGCCACTCAGGTGAAAAACACCTCCAGGAGCTTTTTAATTCAAAGTTTTTCCCCTTTGCTTTCTCCTCCCTGTGAAATCACCAGGTCCTCTGTTTACGACGGTACAAGTGTGAAACATTTCAAAGTTACAAATGGCAGCAACATAATAGCTGGTCATGTTGGATAAGAATGCATGCTCTGCTCCCTTCGTACTTATACTACTTTTGATCAATGTTTATGGGTTAGAAGTGTTTCTCGTGCAATTGTTTACTGTAATTAGGACTTTACTACTGCTTTACGATAGGTTAGTGATGAAGACTCGTTTCCGATTTACATACAAATTTGGAGAAGGTTGCCATCGGTCAATAGGAACTGGAGGATGACACTGTGTATTTTACCACAATTTCTCTCCCGGACCAAATCCATTGGTTGATCCTCTCATCCTCTACAGGACTCTGACAACCCAGATCTGCGTGACAGGGGATACATCTATTGGCGCCTGCTGTCCACGGACCCAGTGACCGCCAAGGAAGTGGTGCTGTCCGAGAAGCCCCTCATCTCCGAGGAGACTGATCTGATCGAGCCCACCCTGCTGGACGAGCTCATCTGCCACATCGGTTCTCTGGCGTCTGTCTATCACAAACCACCAAGCGCCTTTGTGGAGGGCAGCCACGGAATCCACCGCAAGCACCTCCCTGTCCAGCATAGCAGGTACACACAGCCGGTCCTGGCATGTGCACTCCCCCGTCTACTTGTACATTTCTCTCAGTCTCGTGCACCACTTGACAGCATTGACACAGGGGAGAGTCCGGTGAGCGGCGGGCCAGCCGCCGCCATGGACCAGCCGCACGTCATCCCCAGCCAGGGCGATCTGCTGGGCGACCTTCTCAACCTCGACCTGGGCCCTCCGGTCAACGTGCCCCAGGTCTCCTCCATGCAGATGGGTGCCGTGGACCTCCTGGGAGGCGGTCTGGACAGCTTGGTGGGTTTTGAAAACAACCTTTAGAAGCATAATAATTTTAACCTAAGTTTTTAAGCATGTACTAGTATGAACTGACTCAGCTAACTCAGTTTAAATATTACCGTATTTCTTCAAGTACTCCCCCAATCAGTTTTCAGGTGCATTATCCATGTGAAATGGCAGTAAATAACATGGTGCCCACTGGTACAAGGTAGTCCCCAAAGACCCTTGAGAGCCTGTTGTAAAAATAGCTCACTAGTGATGGAACATTTTGATCTCAGATGAATGTTGTAGACGTGATTGTTTGAAAATCTAAACAACGTCGGAGATTTATAGAAAGTGTCGCATAAGGATTTTTATTTCTCCTAATTATTGTGAGGAATCACTAATATGTTAAGTGTCTTCACATAAACGAATCGTGAACAATTTATGACTCAATGATCAAAGGGAATTTCAGAAGATTTATTTCAGAAGTGTGTATCAAATTGGTAGCCCTTCACATTGGTACCCAAGAAATAGGTTTGTTATAAAAATTTGAGAAGTGGGGCCAGTACTTTTTCACAGCATTGTACACATAAAGTGTCCGTGTAAATAAGTGCTTATGCTTTATGCATTTTTCAGTAAACTGTGTTTTGCAGCACCGAGAACACATTTCGAGGATATCAAATATTTGGATGATGCCATTTTTTTTCCATTTGTCTTGTTTTCCACAATTAATTGAAGGCTCCTTTTAATGGATTGCATTTGCTAAGAAAAGTGTGTCTTTGTTTGTGGTCTGTCATGTTTGGTGTTTTTTTTTTTTGTTTGTTTTGTTTTGTTTTTGTGGGAGGGGGCTCTCTGCTCTCTCTCTCTGTCTCTCTCTCTCTGTCTCCCTTCCTTCCCCCTCTTCTGTAGCTGGGGGGAGACCTGGGCGGCGGTGTTGGGGGAAGTCCAGCTGTAAGTCCAAGCCCCTTCTTCTTTGGCTGCCCGCGTGCTGCATGCTCCCGCACTTACGAACCCACAAGTCTCGAATCGCCTTCCTCTGCGATTTCAGCTAGACGCCCGCTGTGTTAACACTTTGCACGTATTGGCCCGTGGTGAGGCATTAGGACCTCTGTTGTAGTCACGATTTACATGTTGACATTTAGAGAGCTTTGAGGGAGATGACTGACACATAATCACAACCGTTTTTGTATTTTCGGATAATATTTCTGGGATATTGAATAGATTCCAAACATCTTCAATGGGCTAAAACATGCAAAGTCACACCTTCCTCTCATTTTTACTATCCTCACGTCTTCTTCTCATCAGGGCTTTGGTAACCCGGAGAATATTTGCATGAGCTTCTTATGTGACTCTTCTCAGCTTTGTAGCATTTTTGTCACCGCCCTGTTAGTGACGCTGACTTAAATGTGCCCGATTCACCACAATCATCTATTCCTGTGATGTTGTTGCGTCAGGTGGGCCAGAACTTCATCCCGTCGTCTGTCCCGAGCGCTTTCGCTCCTTCACCCACTCCTGCACCTCCGGCCGTCAGCAGCAGCGGCCTCAACGACTTATTTGAGCTCTCTACAGGCATGGCAATCGCATCCGGAGGACACGTGGCCCCGAAAGCTGTGAGTTTTATTTCTTAATTCCGTGTTCTATTTAGGGTTAGGGTTAATCTAAATTTGGACTTCTCATAACGACTAACTTTCTGACCATTTACACTGGCCGTTTACCCAGGTGTGGTTGCCCGCGGTTAAAGCCAAGGGACTGGAGATCTCCGGAACCTTCTCCCGGCGCCAGGGCCACATGTACATGGACATGACCTTCACCAACAAAGCCCTGCAACACATGACTGACTTTGCCATCCAGTTCAACAAGAACAGGTCAATTAGCACTCTGGTTGTTTTCTGAGTTGAAACCCCCCCAAACTGAAGATGCAATGATTTGTGTGTATTTGTGATTTATGACAGCTTTGGGATGATTCCCACCAGCCCGCTGCCCATTCACACTCCACTGATGCCGAGCCAAGGCATCGACGTCTCTTTACCCATTAACACCATTGGGCCAGTTATGAAAATGGACCCTCTAAACAATCTCCAGGTACAGAAACTCCCCAAATTGACAATTAATAAACCAGACAGGATTTTATTTATGATACAATAAAGCAGTTTTCTGCTTTGTACACAGGTGGCCGTGAAGAACAATATAGATGTCTTCTACTACAGCGTCCTCATCCCGCTCAACATATTCTTTGTTGAAGATGGAAAAATGGGTTTGTCGTCATCTCCGTAACATGTATCTGCTTTATTTTCCACCAAAATGTGCAGTCCAAATTGGTTATCGCAAAAAAAGTTCTAATTAAAAAAAAATTCTGTCCCTTCGCAATAAAAAAAATTATGAAAAAAATGTGTTGATCAATTCTGATAGCTTTCTCAATGTTAAAATAGTGAAAAATGTGCTGTTTTTTTGCCACCATAGTTTAAAAAAAAATCTCGTATTGATGAGTTATTTTGATACTCTGCACAACTTTCTCAAATGTTCTCCAGCATGTCTTTTTTCTCTCCTTAGAGCGGCAAGTTTTTCTTGCCACCTGGAAAGACATTCCCAATGAAAATGAGCTGCAGTACCAGATAAAGGAGTGCCACCTAAATGCAGGTAGGCCCCACAAACCATAGCAGCAGCTTCAAGTGACACTAAAGCCCCCCCAAAAAATATCTCCAAGCCCTCATTCACTGCCATGGATGGCTTTTGAAGTCAAATGTCTATGTTAACTAGGAGGGCTCACTTGTTTTTTCTTTGTTCGCCCACATGCTTGTCTGATAGGATGCATCACAATCTCTTCTACTCGAATGGATCATCAACCTCTTTTGATGATACTCGTGATTTTGTACATTACCAAATAGCTGCTCACCCGTGTTAGTTGTCCAGTAGGACCTCCCATTTGAGCTACCCTTGTAGATGTGTTGCTGGTAGCAAACTTTACATTACTTTCTTGCTCTTGTGTTTGAAATGGCGCGTGTAAAGTGGAACCTATGAGGTCGAATACAACGCCGAGACGCTCGTCCCAAAAACATGCAACATTATTTGGACACTCTAAATTGCCCCTAGGTGTGATTATGAATGCGTCTGTCTCAATGTGAACTGCGATCGGCTGGCGACCAGTTCAGGGTGTGCCCCGCCTCCTGCCCATTGACAGCTGGGATAGGATCCAGCACTCTCCGCGACCTTCGTGAGGATAAGCGGCTAAGAAAATCGATGGATGGATGAATTTGGTTCATTTTTTAAAATGCTTTTCTGATTAACATTCACAACGGCAAAATCTTCAGTTTAAAAAAAAATAGTTATGTAGTTTCTGCAACTTCCTAAAAGGTTTGGTTAGTTTGATCTCAAATTTTGTGCATCTTGAAAAATTTGTAGGATTTTTTTAGGATTACCTCACTTGTTAAAAACCAAAACAGTCCATCCATTTTTCACTGATGTTAGCCCATTTAAGGTACAGTCAGTTGGATCTCAACATTGGACTTCAAAGGTTCCAGTGTCGCATCAAAGCATATTTTTTCCCATTTTTTTAATCGGGTAACCCTCAATCCTGATCTCGCAGACACGGTGTCGGGCAAACTGCAGAACAACAACATATACACCATTGCTAAGCGGAACGTGGAGGGTCAGGATATGCTCTACCAATCCCTTAAACTCACCAACGGCATCTGGATCCTGGCCGAGCTGCGCATCCAGCCCGGCAACCCCAACTACACGGTACAGTACCATGTCTGCAGAGGATATAAAAAGTTTACACACCCGTTAATGCCAGATTCTTGTTATATATCGGAAGTATGAAGCTTTTGTGCAAAAACCTACTGTACCCGACACATGAAAAAGACCGTAGATTGTTGCCACATAAACTAAAAATTCAATACTTGCCCCAAATTCCTGCATTTTTTTTCAACAGTTTTTAGTCCCTTTTGTGCCACATTTTCTTCACCTGACAATTTACTTCAGTGTTCCATGGTATGTTTAATACTTCAAAAATTCTTTGTCCCTGCTACCTTTGAAAAATGAGATTCCTGTTCAGTTCTCTTTATGTGGATCATAGCATGTGCTGTAAAATGTCTCAACAAGGGTGTGTAGACTCCCCCCCCCCCTCAATAGCCACCAAAAAAAACTAATTTTGTTTCCTGGCTGGTTCCGCAGCTGTCCCTCAAGTGTCGGGCTCCTGAAGTCTCTCAGTACGTGTACCAGACGTACGACGCCGTGCTGAAGAACTGAGCCAGTTGGCTTCACTTCCGCCATCCAACGGCAGTGTAACATACCTGGTCGAAATGGTGACCTCCCGGTAGATCAAAAAATATTGTTAAATGTTATATAGTTGTTTATGCAGGTGTGAAGTCATTGTGTTCACGGTTACAACAAAACATTCACGACTTAACAGCTTCTTTCTCAATAATTTTAAATGAGGAAAAAAAAGGTTATTTTGGCAGATATTTGTTAATCATTCCATTCTTAAACATCTTAATGTTGTGACCAATCTCAATAGAGAAATTCCTTTTCCCCTAAACATACATCAAGGCCTATTTAATTTTTTTTATACAACCCATTTAAAATAATGTTCAAACTCAAGATATATAATACCACTCCATCTTTGTCACTTCAGCTATTTTTTTTTTTTTGGATGAGTTAGCATTTCCCGTTAAGATGGTGTTGGAGTTCATGACCAAATTATTAGAGTGCTGTCACTCTAAAACTAAATATAATGGAACCTTTTAGTGCACAATTACAACTGTAAATTTAAATTTGGTTACTCACCAAAAGTTGCGAGCCAGTTTTCGTCATCTTATTATTGGACACGCACATAAATGCCATATACTGTTCATCTACCTCCTTTAGCCTTTTGGTTTGAGTGCTTTCCATGAATTCTTCATTGTCTTGGCTGTTGTCGAGCCACCTCTCATCCTTTTGCACCTCAATCCAAACTTGCAGGACCAAGCATGTAAGATGCTAGTTTTCATTGTTTTATTCTGACTATTGCTTACCGCTTGTGACCCTCAATGGTTGGCGCTTCGGGCGGCAACGGCCAAGGGGGCTTGTGTAGATTAGCGAAGATGTCGTTTGCGTCAGTATAAACGGCCTACCGTGGCATTACCCTTTACGTGATAATACATTGAAGCCGAATTCGAATAGAAACGGCTGTGTGAGTGTATCATTTGTGTTTGTGAGTTTATGTCAATGTACACTTTGGACCCCTTGTGGATTTTCTCTGGATTTCTGTATTTTTATGCACAGTAAGCTGCACTCCAATAAACGCGTTAAAGAATTGTCAGCCATGAAAGTGAGACTAGTTCATACGTTTTTCGCTGGAACATAAATGTTATTGCACCACTTCCGATATCAATAAAATTTCAACACCATGCGTACTGTGGTCAGTAGAAGTTTGGGAAAAAAAATTTAATGTAGAAAAACAGTTTGACTTTGTGTGGGAGTGGATGGGGAATCCTCACTTTTTTTTAATATATATATTTAAAGCTATCAATTTGGTGACATCTTTCATCCTGGCAATCTGAAGCAAAGACACATTGCAGGGGTGAATTCACATAAAATGTGACTGAAATTGTTGTTGTCTGCCTTTTAAAAAATGAAGCCCCCCACAAAACATCTTACCACGACAACGCTTGCGACGTTATCTGAGCCAGCGGTGGTTCCGCAGCTCTTTCAAGGTGGGCCGTTCCTCGGGTGCTGCTGTCAGGGTCTTCTGCAGGAAATCCCGACAATCTTGGTAAGACAAACGCGAAGATGGCAATTAAACGCTTTCAGACTTAAAAACGGGATCAGTCCATGCAAACTCGACACAGGAAGTGATTCAAATCCTGGAAAAGAATCCACTAGACTGAGTCAACCCCACATTTTCTATTTAATTCTTTTTTTTTTCCCTTTTCATCTTTATTTAATATTTTCATCTGTCTTTTAAAAGTTTATTTTAGATAAATTCTCTGCATTTTCAGCAAGTTAGTAACATTGTAAATCTTGGACTAAACACCTGATCAATTGGGTATTAATGACAAGCAGCGAGAGTTAATTGTGGTTCATTCTTAAATATCAGAAATCAATAAAAAAAAAATTCCCCAATGTGTTCCTTACCATCTGAAATTTTGTCGCTGATTTTTATCTCCTCCCTGAGGAACCCCTCCGTTTGAAAGTCCACGTCATGGTGGAGGATTTCAAAGAGCACCGTCCCGATCTGCCACGCGGTGGTGGGCCCCGCCCGGTACCAATGATGGCGGAGCCATTCGGGGGGCTCCAGAGAAGGAGTTCCTGGAAGGCCATGGGGTGCAATCACGGAAAGCGTTTAAAGGTCCAAAAACCACAAATCTTACCGAAAAACAGTCTGTAGAGCGATCTTTTCTTGGTGAAGCAGCTCAGGCCAAAGTCGATGATGCGCACGTGGAGCCCGTCGGGGGTGCTCTCGATCAGGATGTTTTCAGTCTTGATATCGCGGTGGAAGATGCGCTTCTCCTGAAGGTTTTCAGCCACATCCAGCAACTGTTTCAGGATGATCTGTGAAACAAACACAATGGGACTACGGATAGACTTAGTCCTGGACAACTGTCTTTTGTCTTTGTGCTGACCAAAGGATAGAAAATCTGTGGATTTGTCTCTGTCCTTCCATCTGTCTACGCCTTGTCCTGAATCTTAGGTTTGACAATTATCAAAGACCTCCCTCTGGCGTACCTTAGCCTCGCTCTCGTCGAGGCAGCCCCCTTTCCTGCTGATGTATTCGGTGAGATCCTCGGCGGGAACGGGCCTCTCCATCACCAGAATCAGCTTCTGGCCCAGGTTGTACCAGTCCAACAGCGTGACATACGGCGAGCGGCCCTCGGGCGAGTCTTTGGCAAGCTTTTTCATAACCGCCACCTCCGAGGACATGTTGACCCTGTCCTTGTGTTTCTGAACATCGCACGAGGAGCTTCACTGATCCGGAAAACAATCCCACAAAGCTGTTGTCGCGGTTACCTGTAAAGTTATATTGTTGTCTTTTGGGATGTGTTTGATGGCCACCTACAAAGAGCAAAATTTTGAACTGAAGTCCTGAATACATACGCTGGAGACCATTTGGAGAATCTAGTTAGCAGCATTGTTTGGATCTATGTAACACTCACTTATGTAATACTCACTGGGAAATTGTCGACTTTGCGGTAGCCGGCAAAGACGGATCCGCAGCCTCCTTCAGCCAGCAGCCTTTCCTGTACGTATTTAAGCTCCAGTTCAGCTAAACAGCCACACAAAGATGTCTCGCTTGAGTTGACTTGTCAAGCCATCCATCGTTCCAAGCCGCTTATTCTCACAATGGGCACGAAGAGCCGGAGCCTATCCCAGCCGGCTTCGGGCGAAAGGCAGACTACACCGTGAATTCGTCGCCATCCGTACTGAGCGGGAATGGATCCCACGCTACCCGCAGCAGAGTGAAACGTGTGTACCACTACATGATTTGTAAATCCATCAATCTTTATGTTTTTCATCCAAAAAATGCGACTCAAAGGGCTTCGGATGCATTGAAAATGTAACAATTCTACACGCCGCTTCTCCACTAGGACCGACCTGTACCATGTAGAACGTATTGAGTGAGGGAACCATTTCAGAGGAGCCGTCTGGACCAGAACCAGACCATAGACCGCAGTCACAGGCCAAGATGGTGGAGCCCCCGAGAGCCTGGGGCCCGCTGCGCTCCTAACGATGTGACCGAAGGCGATCGATCTTAGTTGCCGACTTACACCCGCCAGCTTGCCGATTGTCCATTGCTGCAATGGAAAAACTACAACCCTGGTTCTTCTTTGCAGGAAATGGTTTGATTTTATTGGACACCCACCATGGTACAAGTGTCAAAGAGAAAGAAATGGGAGAGAAAAAAGGAGTGGATATTTTAGAGGCTGTCGATAGCCTCATTCGTTAGTTGCATTCGTACCGTGCAGTGACGGAGACTCCACACACTTTGCTTTCTTTTGTCTTTTGCCAAAGGTACTTATAGAATGATAAATATAGTGAAGTTTTATTGTAAAATATACTGTATCAGTACAGTCCGGTGTCGTGGACATCACTTTCCATGTCATCATCTGTCCATTTTTTTTAAAATATGTTTCTCCACATTTGACTTGTCTTATTTTTTCTGTTTTGGGTATACAGGTTGTTATCTTCAAACAAAAAAAAAACGTTACACTAACCCCAGCAAACTCCCGAGACGTCGTCACCGCTGGGTTTAATCTTTTTTGGGTGAACGCTCAGTTCCGCGCCGCCTTTCGCCCGGTGACCTCCCGCTTCTGCATCCGCTGTAGGAATTTGTAGAATCGCGACAATAATAACCACAAGCTGTGCATTATTCCCACGGAAGGCAAGAGTTTGAGGCACCCACCGTAGTCACCATCGATGCGCTTAGAGTCCTCGTCATCCTCGGTCAGCTCGCAAAATTTCCTTTTCTTCCTGATTAGAGCCTTAGCGCCTTCCTCTACTTTGACCTCTGCTCTCGCGAACCGGCCATCTCTCTTTGGGCCATGAGAGGGTTCGCACAGGATCGCTCGGCCCGACCTGAGACAGCGCGCCTGGTCGGGACTGGACCTCGTTTTCGCGCCGCCGGCGCCACGGCCTCCGTTCGGGGCTTCCCGGCTCTGCCGTGCGCTGCAACACGTTGGTACTTTGAACACAATGTTGAGTTCAGTTGGACTTTTTCTTGGTCATCTATTCGCACAGCACTGTTTTGGCTGCTTGATTTGGTGAACGTGCACCATCTCACGTTGCCAAAGCGCTTTTATTACACGTTAATAACACTCAGTTTTGATGAACACCATCAGAGGTGTGTCTGAAACATATTTATATTTTGGTTGCCTTATCAAAGAATGTGTCCCCACTGGCCAGGTCGGAATAGTAGGAACTCCTTAAAGTAGAACGCGGTACGAAAACTCCAGCAACAATGACTAAAAGTGATTGGGGAACGGTCAACCAATACCTACTAGTGTCAACCAAAACAAATTTGGATTAGCTCTTATGTAGGCTACGTTTACTCTGTTCTCGATTTGCTGTGTTTTCTCGTGATCTAATGCAGCATCCGTACGGGAAGGGGGAGGGCTGCTGAGGGCAGGCGCCAAAGCCAAGCCACGCACCTGGTTTGAACATAAAACTTTTCCCGTGTAAATTCTAACACGAGCATCAGTACTTACCTTTTGTCATGAGATTCCTCAGCTTTGCAAACAAAAGGCATTTTTTGTTCCCAGAATTCATCTCTCGCGGGGCCCCGACGGTGGCAAAAATGAACAGACAAACCAATGCATGTTTTTTTAATATGCATAAAGCGACAACGACCGTCACCATTATTTCTCCGACGGATGCCGCGGCGAGGGGGCCGGCGCTGTGGGTCGCCCCGCTGCCCCTCAGCCGGAGGCGTGCGCGGCTGGCCCATGCGCGTGTGGCGCCACGCGTGGGCACGTGCATGCTTTAGTCGAGTGGCTGGGGAATGCGTGAGGGGCTTTGGCGTTGAGCTCCGGGTGAGGTCCGCGCGGCTTTTCAACGGGAGTCTTTCGTCCGACGTGCGTCTCAGTGACACGGGGTGCAGTGACGTCATTCGCACCCTCTAATGCAAAGCTCTCTTCTTGAATCCACGAATATTTTGCAGTCCTGTCATATTTTTTTTGCATTGATTCAGCAGGTCCCCTCCCCCCTAAAATTAGGTAACTAAAGACGTCTAGTATACACTGGTTATTTTAATACATATATATCATCAAATAATTTATTGATTTGGTCGTGATATATCATTTAAATGGGCACATTTGCAATTTTGCATATGCATTTACTATTTTATGAATACGTAATTGGTTAGTTACATTCTGGATAATATTAAAGCTAAGACTGCATTATTGTAAAATAGCGTTTAACAATTATACAAAAAAAAAAAATTGTCTTGACCTGGTACATCTGCCTGCTTTAAAAATGCAATCTTGCCCATGAGCGCAAAAGTTTGCGCACCCCCTTGCATCATTTTCATTTTAATTTTATGACTCAGGAGAAACTATTTTCGTTATAATGACAATAAATGTTATTCATTCATTCACTGAGTCATTGCAATTGTGCTCCGCCTGTGATTACGTCACCTCCCGGATTGGGGGCGTGGTTAGCGAAGCCGGAAAGTCACAATGATGAAGATGATGACGATGATGATGATGATGATGATGGCAGAGCCAGACTCGAAAGTCAAAATCAGTCCGTGGATTCTATTTTTGTCCTGTATGGATTTCTTCCACACAGGTTAGTCGCGTTTTGGCTGCGAATCTTAACTTGAAACTTGCATACACACAAATTAAAGTAAAAATAAAATTGTATGAGGCCCATTAAAATAACGGCGAAACTTTGCTTTTGGCAAATTAATACAGGACACTGAGACTTTTTATCATTGTACAACTTGTATCATTGAATTGAGTTTTACTGATCGTTTTTAAATTTGAGAAATTGAGATCATTTCAGTGAGAATTAGATATGAATTAAATTTTGGCATCACTTTGCCTGATTGTAAATAGTTATGCAATATTTGATTTGATTATGCATGTTTTTTGTGTCATCTTGGACAAAATGTGCCACTGATACAATATTATGTATGATACTCAAGTGAATACAGCAAAATAAAGTGGAATCATACTCCATAAATCTGAGAAATTTGATAGGTAAAAGGAAAATAACAAATATCGGTAAATATTATTTCTGTATCCCTTTTTACGAAGAACTCAGTGTTTCAGAGTTAAAATAATCATATAGTATTGATAAACATTTTGCTACAACTACAAGAAAAAACTGAATACATAATAGATAAGCTGCTATAATATGATTTTATCTTATCTTTAGTTTTAGATGGATTGTTTACATGCGCTGGGTCCCTATTCAGTGGTCCCAAGTATGACAACTTGCTGTCTGCAGTTTTTGTGTGTGTGTTCCATTTTCTTTCCATTTCTGTGTGATATCCGCATTTCTTGAGAGAAGTTTTTCTGTTTTTTTTTATTTTATTTTTTTTTGGGGGGGCGGGGGGGGGGTTTCTCCTACGGCATTTTGTCCGGCCATTGTTGCGAACTGCACAGTCACTATGAGCGGCTGTGTTTCTGCACCGCCAGTTTGGGGATTGCCGGGCCCGGGCGGCAGCTGTACGGCTCTCGGTGCCTGCCAGTAGGGAAACAATGGGCACTTTTGTCAGCGGATGCTGACCCGTGCGTCCTACAGACGTTGGCAGCGGTTACCATGGCGATGCCGAGCTGCCGTGCAAAGAGTCCCCGTAAATGTGGAGGTCTCGAGGAGGCCCCAGTTTTCCTTTAAAGGAGACAAAAAGTGAAAATAATGACCAAATATGGTTTCCTATTAACAAATTCATCCGTTTTTTTTCTTGTGGTACATTTTCTCAATTATTTGCTGAAAGTCTCACAAATTTGCATTTTGTGTTTCCTTTGAACATCCCAAAACCTGCCCAAAAGAAAACAATCAATTGGTACCAAGGAAGTATGTTGAAAAGATGCATCTTGACTGCTGCAAGATCTTATGTCAGAAAGTAGCCAAGTTTAGCCTGGGTTGTTAGCGGGAGTTACAGCGGGTCTTCACTGAGTGACTATTAAGAAGAAGAATAGAGGTCTTGTTGTTGCGTGAAAGTTTTTTTGTTTTTTTGCAAAGAGGACAAATAAATACTTCTGCATAATTTTTTTAGATTAAATAATCTGTTGGGCAGCATGGTGGTTCAGATTGTAAACGTTGGCCTCACAGTTCTGAGGACCCGGGTTCAATCCCACCCCTCCTTGTGTGGAGTTTGCATGTTTTCTCCGTGCCTGCCTGAGTGGGTTTTCTCCAGGTGGGCACTCCGGTTTCCTCCCACATCCCAAAAACGCACAACATTAATTGGACACTAGATTGACCCTAGGTGTGATTGTGAGTGCGGCTGTTTGTCTCTATGTGCCCTGCGATTGGCTGGCAACCAGTTCAGGGTGCACCCCGCCTCCTGCCCGTTGGCAGCTGGGACAGGCTCCAGCACACCCTGCGGCCCTTGTGAGGATAAGCGGCTAAGAAAGTCTAATTTTTGTTTGCTTGTTTCTCGGCAGGCGTGGTGCTAGCAGTGAACATGACGCTCCCCACCTCCCTGGTCCGTGGCACGCTCGGAGGCGAGGCCCTCCTCTCTGTTGACTACGTCAGCCTCAGTGCCGACCTCCCCGTCATCAAGTGGCAGCTCCGCCGGGAGAAGTCGGTCACCGTGGTGCAGTCCATCGGAACCGACATCGTGGGCACGCTGAGGCCCGAGTACAGGGACCGCATCCTGATTTTCCAGAACGGCTCCCTGCTCTTGCACAACCTGCGGGCGTCGGACGAGGGGCCGTACGACGTGGAGATCTCCATCACGGATGATACGTTCACGGGCGAGGGCAGCGTCGCGCTCACTGTGGATGGTAAGAGGTCTGATGTCGGGGTGTCCTATTGAATATTCTTAGAATCGAGCAATCTAGCGATGAGCCCATAATTAAGTTAAATCCATGCAAAACCGAGCTTCAACTTTTGGGGGAATTATTCCAAGAATCAGCCAACTATTGCTTTGTCGCAATTTTATGGCATCTTAATGTCAAGCAACTATGTTGAAGTAAGTCGAGCTTTATCTCGACAAAAGTAGTGGTTTGACACCATCTTGTGGCATCTTAGTGTCAAGCAACTATGTTGTAGTGAGTTGAGGAGCTTTATCTCGGCAAAACTAGTGGTTTGGCACCATCTTGTGGCATCTTAGTGTCAAGCAACTATGTTGTAGTGAGTTGAGGAGCTTTATCTCGACAAAAGTAGTGTTTTGCCACCATCTTGTGGCATCTTCGTGTCAAGCAACTATGTTGAATTGAGATGGGGGGCTCTATCTCAACAAAAGTAGTGCTTTGGCACCATCTTGTGGCGTCTTAGTGCCGAGCAACTATGTTGAGGTGAGTTGAGGAGCTCCATCTCGACAAAGGAAGTGCTTTGGCACCATATTATGGCATCTTGGTGCCAAGGCACTATGTTATAGTGAGTTGAGTAGCTTCATTTAGACAAAAGTAGTGCAACCATCTACTGGAGGGCCAGTTTTAAACCTGCATCAATTAATCACTGAGTTGCCTGAAAATGTCTCGCTCCTTCTCAGAACCTTTGTCCAGCGTTCACATCGACATGGAGTCGTCGTCCGTGCTGGAGCGCAGCGAAAACGTGGCGCTCAACTGCTCGCACGACGCGGGCACCCGGGCCACGTACAGGTGGTTGAAAGGCGGCAGAGCGCTGGGCAACGACAGCAGGCTGCAGCTGTCCCGCGACAACCGGATCCTCACCATCGCTCGCGTCACCATGGCGGACGACGACGTCTACAGCTGCGTGGCGGAAAACCCCGTGAGCGCCGTGGCGAGCCCGCCCGTCAGGCTGAGCGTCTACAGTGCGTAAAAGCTACTGCATGCCGGGTGAATGTGCGGCCTGCACGTATGAATTTCATTCATTTCAAAGACAGTTGTATTTCAAGTCATCTTTTCGCATTGAAATGAATGGAAATGCAGTTAATCGGTTCCGGCCTCCCATAAAATTACCAAGAGCTTGGAAAATTGAATGTATTTTTCACAAGAAAAATAGCAAAGTCTTGAGTATTTTAATTTATGAAAGCATACAGTAACACATTTGTTTCATAGAATACATAATTAAACAGTTTGTGCGTCATATTTTTATTTTATGTATTCATTGCGTGTGCCAATTGGCGTGTCCACCTTGACCACCAGGGGGCAGCATAACAGATGCATAGGAGTACTGCCTACACGAAAAACAAACACAAATGATGCATTTGTCATTTTTGTCTGAGGATAAAGAATCCGACTATGAGTGTATCATATTCATGTTCATATATCTGGTGCTTAAAATATTCTCAAATTAATCAAAAAAAAATAAGATTTACTGTTGTTGTATCCTCATAGAAAGAAGTTCTATCTATATCATCCTCTCCACTGGTGGCATCTTCCTCCTGATCACCTTGGTAACCGTGTGTGCCTGCTGGACACCATCCAAAAAGTATGTTCATCATGATAATAATCATAATAATAATGAAAATAAATTTTGAAATTCAAGCATTTTGTGTTAGGCCAAATCGACCACCAAGAAAGTCCTTCTCCAGGTTTTATAACCAGCGCGCGCCGTCTCGTCACTCGGGTATGAAATCATGACGTGAAAATGTAATTTATGCCGTTGTGAGCGGAATTATTAATTATTTTGAATCTCAGTTGATGCAACTCCAGAGGTGACGCAGCGCAATGGAAAGAACGCCATGACGTCACTTTACATCCTGCAGCAAAAGGTACTGTCACTCTTTTTCTGGCTTCTTCGGAATTCACCCGGTGGGATTTTTTATTTTTTTTTGCAGGATCTTTCCCCGGGCGACGCATCCGTCAACAGCATCGGGTCGGCTTCGGAACCGGAGAACCCGCCCGGCTACACCAACTACATTGATTCTCTAACGCGGGCTTCTGCTCACTCCAAACAACTCCAAGTATAGCGAACGATAGAAGCTATGTAAAATGAAATCCTGCATGGATTGGGACTATTAAAACGAAACAAAACAGGAAAACTGGTTATTATTTTACTGCTATGTTCAATATATTTGTTGGGAATACAGAAGTCTGATCCCAGACAAGCTACATTTACATATTTTTACACAATTAATTCATCGTGATTCATTTGAAGGCAATACTGCCTCACATTCTTTCCCTTTCAAAGAATAATAATAATAATAATAATAATAAATAATCTATATTAATAATGTAATAATAAGTGTAATTATTATAATTAAAATTAATTTTGAAAAATTCAACATACTGCTCTCATTAAGGTAGACATGTTCTGCAAATAAACTTGTATTTTTTTTTCCAGAAAAAAGTTATGAAAGGTGTGCATTTTCAAGATGATTTTTTTTATATTTTCAAGGTCAAGGTTGAACAAGGTTAGGGTTAGTTTTATTTTTGTCAGGTTAAAGTCGAAATATGAAAAAAAATGATAGAACATTATCAGTTAAAAAAAGTCTGAGATTTTTGAGAATATAGTTGGAATTCATAATTTTTTTTCATATTTCGACTGATTTACAAAATATACAACTTTATTTTCATGTTGTATTTTTTACACCTTTATAAATATGTACATATATATATGATATGAATGTGAAAAATGCTATATATTTAATTTCCCTCTTGTCATTTTCTCTATTGTGAAGATACTTGACTTTCAAAATGTTTTGGACTTTTTTTGGAGTTGCCAAATACTCATCTTTTAGAGAAATCGATGTTGATGTCATAAATGTATGTAAAAATGTATGTAATCGAAAATATCCTCGTAACGTGGTTTTAATCTTTAATCTTGGAAAAGTTATTTTCTCGAGTTACTTATTATTTTGAAAAAAATACAAATTCCTTCTTGTTGTATGCAACTTTACTCTCAAGATTACGACTGTAATGTATTTGTTTTCCCTGGAGTGGTGGTACGAGATTAAATAAATGAAAAAAAATATAGATATACATTATACAAGGCAAGATGTGTTTATTTTTGAGTGCAGTACAGTGTTTTAAAACGCTGGAGCTGATTGGCTAACGTGCTTCATTCTCAACCAGGCCTCCTATTGGTCATTTTGCGTTGAACATTAAGAATAATTTAACCTTTATTTAGCAGGTATAGAAGATTAAATGTATTACTTTTATTATTTAGACTTTTTAAAACTACTTTATAAACAGCAAAATACTTACTAATACGGTACTTCTAACAGGTATTAGCAATTATCGGAAAGATTTTTTTCAGAAGGGGAGATTTACACCCTCCCCTTTTTTTATTTTGAAAGCTATAACCGGAAACACGTTGTCGGAATGAGACGCTTGACAGCAAGCAGCAACTGTTGCCCACTTTTCACAACTCCGTAGACGTTTTCGCTACCTTACGCCACATCGCCCAAGGCGTAGCCGAAATGTTCAGCCCGACGGGTTTATCGGAGTGTTTTCGCGAGTGGGGAGAATTAGAGAAGGACTACCAACAAATTCAAGTAAGTACTTTTCACCATGTTAGTCTGACGTCAATGTCGCCTTGAACCTCCCTTTTGACATTTTTTTCCTTTCCTCCCTCCATTACCCGCTCGAATTTGACTTTTGCTTCTTTTTATGCAGTAAAAAAAAAAAAAAAAAAAAAAAAAAACGTACAAGAGGGCATATGCGGTTAATGTGTGAAATCGCAGGTGTCACGTGTTTAGCGAGCTCCAGGCTGCGTTTTACATGGGTCCCCGCATTACGACGCTATACAGTGACCGACGGAAGGTTGATCAAAGTTCTCAATCATAGTAATAGCATGGAAGTCGATTAGTGCCGCCAGGATTTGAATTTGAAATGTAAAGTGATCACATTTTCAATAGTTGTATTTCAGTGTAACTTTTCAATGTCAACAATTCAATTGGCTACAATTCGTTGTCCGAAATTCACCGTCTGTGCCACCAGGCAGGGTTACTTCCGGTCAGAACCGAACACCCAGCCAATCCATTTACGCGTTCTTGGTATGTGACGTCACGTGACTCAGAAAGCGTAACTGCTATTGGCTGGGCATTCTGCCCCGTGGCACAGACTGTGAATTTTAGACAGCGAATGGTTTGCCGGTTGAATTTCAGACAGCGAATTGTAGCAACTCTTGACAATGTGATCACTTTACATTTCAAATTCAAATCCTATTTCACTTTACATTTTCCTGCTCGGTGATGGTGTTGGTGGTGTTGGTCTGCCCGGCGACTGACTGTCGACCAGTTCAGGGTGTAGTCCGCCTTTCGGACAAAGCTAGCTGGGATAGGCTCCGGCTTTCCCACAACCCTCGTGAGGATAACCGGCTTGGACAATGACATGAGGTGACATTTCAAATTCAAATCATGGCGCCACTAATCTACTTCCATATAACAGTAGATATTATTTGGAAAAACCCTTGTAGGCCATTTGAAAAATGTAAATTGAAAAGCCTACTTATAAATGCGTCGGGACTGAACTAAACCCTCCAGTACTATAATTTTGGAATAGAAGTACAATTAATTAGTGTTATATTTATAATAACAGCTATGAATTTAAGCAAACAAACATGCTTGATGCATCGCTATCATCGCAGGTATAATCTGAAAAATATCAAAACCCTTGAAGTCAACTACGATTTTCCCACCGGAGCGGTGGAAGGAGAAAAATGGATGGGTGAAATCCTGCGTTTGCTCAACAGGACACGCACCGTCTGTACAGAGTGAAGCTCGAGGAAGTCACCAAGTTGCAAAACAGCTGCTCTTCCGCCATCTCACGTCACCGAAAGAAGCTGAAAGAGCTTTCGACGTCGCTACGGCAGTAAGTTCGTCTCCCTATTTATTTATTTTTTATCGTCGACTCTTACACAAGCACGTCAACGCGCAATGGAACAAAGTGTCGAGCTGAGACGCGCCGCGTGGGGTCTCGCACGCTCCTTCCTATTTTTAGATGCGGAGCCCAGCACCCGGAGCAAAAGTTAAGTCCGGCGGAAGTGGACTCCATCGGCGACATCGAGGTGACAATCGGCGAACGAGCGGATGCCTTCTCCGAGATGGAAGCCTTTCTGCCGAAGAAGAACGGGTTTGATTCCTTTCATTATCTGTTTCAGGGATCTTTCTGTAACAAGTTTCCCCTTGAAATAATATAAAATTTTTCCCGTTCCAGGTTATACCTCACTCTTGTTTTAGGGAACGTCAACGTCACGCTCCTCAATAAGCAGTCAAAGTAAGTCTTGGCCGGCCTGTCGTCACGACGACCGTTTCTCCCAGCGCACGCGCTAACGTCGTCGGCATCTTCCCTGCTGTACAGATTCGCCTACAAGGATGAATATGAGAAATTTAAGCTGGTGCTCACCGTCATCCTCTTCCTCTTCTCCTTCACTTGTCGCTTTTTATTCAGCTACAGGTAAATATGACAGTTATCTCGCATCATCTTTCCCCACATATGAATGGAAATGCCGTTATTCCGTTTCAGCGCCTGGAAAAACACCAAATAAAAATTGGTGAAATTTTTTTTAAATAACTTATTTGGTAGTTAATTTCGTGGTCTGTGAATTTACCGATCCTGTGACTTGTGGTAGCGCTATACCATGAACTCATCCAAACTTATAAGCAATTTAAGCGTCAAGTGTCATGCCTATAAACGTTCTAAAATAGATATTTTAAAGAAAAATACACTTATTTACACTTATTCACTTCGATGTCCATACGAAAATATAAATATGAGCGGAGAGCGCGTCATCAGTGCGGAAGTCTCATTCGACATTCAAATGGTAGCCACATTGCCTGCAACGTCTGTCCATTGCATCACACCGGGACATTCGCCATTGAAAACATGCTGTGCCACCTACTGTGGGACACGGAAGCTCTTTTCAAAGAAGAGAACGTCTCACAATCGAGTGAAGTGACCGGGGCAATATTACCCTATAGTTTTGTTTCGTTTCGAGCCATATTTAGATGATATGTGTATCACTTTTAACTAACAACAGACTCCCGGACAGTGTGTATGAGCCACTTGAGTGGCACAGACGAGTTCATCGACACATTTAGCACCCCTGACTTACATATACGGATCTTTTGTTACATTCTGAGAGGATTACGTCCCCACTCCCCACCCCCACTATTGTTTTTTTTTTTTTTTTTTTTTTTAAGTAGCTGTATACACACCAACTTGTCTTTTGGAACCCACAAAGCTCTCGTCCTTTGCACCCGTGCAATCCATTTTCCACTATGAACCGGGTCTTTTTGAAAAGTATGAAGAATGAATCCATTCTCCCAAGTGTTCGAACAATATCTAGCAATACAAAGACCCGGCATTTTGGCTAACACGAAGGAACAACGAGCTACCTTCCAGCAGGTAAAACTAGTAGGAACATACGAGAGTGCCTGAGTGGACGACTGCTACTAACGTCACTTCCTCCTTCTTCTCGAAAACAAATCCCTCGAGAAAATTTTTCATGGCAGGAGTGACAAAAAACCATATACGTCGTAATCATGTCGTGTGGTGGAAAAAAACGGATGGGTTCATTCAGGCTGCTCTTTTTTCATAAATAACATACTAAAAATCATGCATTTCATGACAGTGGACCTTTAACCACTGTTACCATAACAGTGCCAACTTAATTTTTTTTTTCTTCTTCCAGAGCCTTAGACGCCTTATTCAACTTCCTCCTCGTGTGGTACTACTGCACGCTCACCATCCGCGAGAGCATCCTCATCAACAACGGCTCAAGGTGCGCCCTACAAGAAACCGCTCGCGTACTTCGCCGACGGCCATCCTGAACTGGACAAAAAAAAAAAAAAAAAAAGTTACATTCACAATTTGACTCTGTGGGAATCAAACCTCAGCGAGTGAACCGATATTACACCATCAGTGACTCTGCATTAATCCTGATGGCAAAATTTAGACATAGTGATAGGTGTGACGGTCTGAGTGCTCCCCCGTGCTGAAAAGTCTCTATACCCATATACTTATGTACGTTCGCTGTGTTTTAGACTTTCTGAGACATCCAGAGTGAACATGAACACTTGGCGACTAGTTGTTGAATGGCACATCTTGAAGCACGGATGGGAATGTTTCAGACTGGCCGGAAGTTTACAAAATATACGCACATCCCGTCACACCGGCTGTCTGGCACCTCAATGTCGTGTGCTTTCAGGATCCGGGGTTGGTGGGTTTTCCATCACTACGTGTCAACCTTCCTTTCTGGTGTCATGCTCACATGGTGAGTCTGTGCTAACTTCACCTCTCTCAAGTCATGTCCTTTTTCTTTTTAAGCCCCCCTCCCTAACATTTTTGTCACCTCTGCTCACAGGCCCGAGGGGACTCTGTACCAAATGTTTCGGAACCAGTTTCTCTCTTACTGCTTGTACCAAAGTAAAGCAGCCCACGCCATGAGTAACTACAACAGGGACGTTCAAAAGGCATTATTATAATTGTGTGATTGGGCTTATCTCTCCTCTGCAGGTTTTGTCCAGTTTTTGCAGTACTACTACCAGAGTGGCTGCTTGTACAGACTGCGAGCCCTCGGAGAACGACACAACATGGACCTCACTGTTGGTCAGTTTCACACGTTCCAATTCTGAGTCCCGGTCTGATACCTTGGCACATGCATAAAGAAAGAAGAGGGGTTGGGGGGGAGGACGAGCGTCCAGCTTGTCTCGATTTGTCTTATTTCTAGTATTTTCACAAATGTATCCCAGTGTACTCTTTCATATGAATATACATCTAGTGCAGTAGCGAGTAAAACCAGCTAAAAAAATTAAATATTTTTAGACCAAAAAAAAAGATAGAAACAAAGGACATTTCCAAACATCCATTTTCTTTGCCGCTTATGCTCATGAGGCTTGGGGGGAGTGCTGGAGCCCATCCCAGCTGTCAACGGGCAGGAGGCGGGGTATACCCTGAACTGGTCGCCAGCCAATCGCAAGGCATATGGAGGCAAACAGCCGCACTCGCAATCACACCTGTGGGCAATTTAGAGTGTCCAATTAATGTTGCATGTTTTGGGATGTGGGAGGAAACTGGAGTGCTCACCTGGAGAAAAGCCACGCAGGCACGGGGAGAACATGCAAACTTCACACAGGCGATCGAACCCGAGACCTCAGAACTGTGAGGCCAATGCTTTCCAGCTGCTCCACTGTGCCGCCCAAATTACATTTCAATTCTGATATTTTTCACCTGAAACATATCAGCAGAAACGGGTTCAGCCCCAATTTACCAATCACGCCGTCGGGTTTAATCAGATTCAGAGATCTGTCCATCCATTCTCTGAGCTACTTATCCTCAGAAGTACCGCAGCCTATCCCAGCTGTCAATGGGCAGGAGGCGGGCTACACCCTGAACTGGTTGCCAGCCAATCGCAGGCCACATAGAGAGGAAAAAAAAAGTTACACTCACAATCACACCGAGGGGCAATTTTGAGTGTCCAATTAATGTTGCATATTTTTGGGATGTGGGATGAAACCAAAGTGCCCGCAGAAAAGCCACGGGCCTACAGTACCGAAAGAGAAAGCATTAGCGGGGGAAAAAAAAAATTTCCATTTTTTTTTTTTTTTTTTTTTTATCCCAGTAATGAGTAGTAGAACATATGTTGGGTTCACCAAAAACATTTGTGTGAATCGCTAAAAATCAGAGATGTTATTGAAAAAAATATAATGATAATATGATGACTCCTAACCACGGCTACACTGTTTGGAAATAAATGTGATCTGGAACGTATCCACCCTTCAATAAATGGGTTCACTCATTTGGATACATCGATCTCTCATCCAGCCATCTGGTCCCGCCTTCTTTCTTTCTTTATTTTTTTCAATAACTTTGATCAAGTTTCTTTGTTTTGTGATGGTTCAGAAGGTTTCCAGTCGTGGATGTGGAGGGGGCTGACTTTCCTGCTGCCGTTCTTGTTCTTTGGCCACGTGAGTTCAATTCAATACGAAAAATGGTATCCAATATACTACACTTGACTAAAAAAACAATTATGACATACCGTAATTCCCGGCCTACAAGAGCGCACCTGGTTACAAGCCTTACCGAGTACATTTAGAAAGTAAATACCATTTGCTACATACATACGCCGCAGCTGTGTAAAAGCCGCAGGTGCTCACAATGAAACACGAGATATTTACAAAGAAATACGGTACATAGAAAGAGCTTAACGCTAGCACGGCGCTAACCCTAACAGGGCTGGTTAAAATAAAACTTACTGGTAAATATCACTGAGACACGCCAGTAACGCAGCAGCAACACGCTAGCACAGCGTTAACGCTAGCGCAACGTTAAGAGGGCCGGTAAAAATCACTTCCTCGGCACATATATTCCACCAGTCTCACTCTTACCTTTTCCGCTCGAGTGCCCCATTGCGGCCGTTAGAAGAAAATGCACCAATTGGCCGCATTGCTGCATAAACCGCAGGGTTGAAAGCGTGTGAAAATATTCACGGCTTGTAGATTGGAAATTACGGTAGTTAAATAGAAGGAAAAGAAAGTAAACAAATGCTGCATTTTTTTTTTTTGCCAAGTAATCTTGAGTAATATCAGGTGTTCTTCGCAGAAGATAAAGAATGTATGGCAGTGACTGTTGCGATATTATCTTTACTTGTGTTGTCTTGTTTTTAAGTATCCGTTACTGCAAAGGTTCTAACGCTGCTACGTTAAGACTATAGCCCATCTCTTGCGTTTCCCATGATGCACAAGCACGAAGCGAGCAGAACTTGAAGGCAGCGTGGTTTGGTTTAAATACGCAACGTGTAATTCTCAAGCTTCGTTTTTCACCTGGGCCCTTGAAATGAAACAAAAATGAAGCGCGCTGTTGTTCCTCGTCCTCACAGTTCTGGCAGCTGTACAACGGGCTCACGCTTTTCAAGATGTCGCAGCTTCCGGAGTGCAAAGAATGGCAGGTGTGTAGCCCAATTTGCATCCACAGAAAAAAAAAATGGAAATGAAAAACTGGTGTTTGCATTTCAGGTGGCGATGTGCGGCTGCTCCTACGTAACGCTCTTCCTGGGCAACTTCTTCACCACGTTGGGCGTGGTGTACCACAAGTACATGATGAACCGAGACAAGGCCAAGTCCTTGTAGGACTTCAATGTTTGTAGCTCCTTTTCCAGACCTCCATTTTACCATTTCGCTTATGCGCTCGCTCGGCCCGCGTCGCCGCTCGAGTGTACGTACTGTGGATGTGATCTGTTTGGGTATGACTCAGAATATCATATCAATCGTCAGCATGTACGTAATTCTACGAGGCAAGCTTTTGTCTCGTGTATAATTTCCCTTCAAAACGTGCCTAATAATAATAATAATAATAATAAAAAGCACTCCTCCTCAAAGGCATCTTGCTTTTTAGTGTGTGATGTAATTGAGCCAAAAAAAAGCTTTAAAACATCCTATAGTTGCAACGAGAGTGCGGGGAAAAAGCATTACTTTTGTCTAAATTTAGCTCAATTAATATGTAAAAATTCCACAGCCTAGTAGCAAAACACTACTTTTGTCTAAATGAAGCTCCTCAATTCACTTCACCGTAGCCCAGGGGTATTAAAGTGATATTTTGTTGGCAGGAAGAGCGCCAGAATAAATGCTCCACATTTCAAAACAACAACAACAACAAAAAAAATCTTGACAACAAGTGACTTAGTATCCTTTCATCCATTTTCAATACAGCTTATTGGGCGGTCGAACGGAGCCGCTCGACATTTTTGGGGACGTTGAACCGAAGGAGAATGTTTACAATGCCCGAGACCTGTCGTGTTGTTGGTTGCCACAACAGACGAGAGAGATATTCAAAGAGATCATTCTATGAAATGCCAGCTGAAAAGACCAGAAAATATTGATGGATTTCGGCAATTAAAGGGGATGGATGGTGCACGACCAAAATACACACACGCCTGTGCAGCGATCGCTTCATTTCAGGTAGGAATTATTCTTCTCAATCTCAAATTACCAAGAAGTATTTATAATGCCAAATTGGATTGTTTGAGAACAATGCGTATTACAAAAAAAAAACCTGTCTGTCGCAGAGGTTTATGGAGGTTAAGTGTGGCCGCAATCGCTTCCGAGTACGTTCCGTGGAGAAGACTCTGTCCTCTTTTTTTTTTTTTTTTTTCAATCATAGTGAATGAATGCGAGTTTGTGTAAAACCAGGGGTCATTTATTTAAATATTGGTATTTGTATTGAATACTAGCGGAAAAGATCGATGGATTCCGGCAAAGGTTAACGTGTGGCCGAACACACTCCCTCGTTCACGAGCTGTCAACCCGTCACTATGTTGGATTTATTCCTGATTAAGAACAGATCCACCAACAAATTATTCATATGCGTCCAGACTTTTCTACGCTTTTGAACTCTTCCGTGTAAATCTCGACGACTTACTCACCAGATACATGTGTAGATCCAGTTGTCCAGGACAAACGGCAGCCAATTAACTCGGCATTAAATACGGGTCTTCTATGTAGTTTATTTACCGTTATTTCCCGCCTACAAGCCACGACTTTTTTTCACAGCCGCCACGCTAGTTAGCATTAATGCCGCCGCGTTAGCACCGCCACGTTACCATTAACAGCGCTGCCTTAGCGTTAGCACCGCCACGTTACCATTAACAGCGCTGCCTTAGCGTTAGCACCGCCACGTTAGCGTCAGCACGGCCGTGCTAGTGTTAAACTCTTTCTGTGTACCAAGGCTCAGTACCGGATGCGCTCCGTTGGCCGGGAATTACGGTCATTTTTCAACGTACCTTTGTTTATTTTCACCTTCTAAATGTCTAACGGTATCAGACAAGACTTTGGGCCTCGTGCTATAAGACGTAGTTTTGTGTCGTCTCCAACTGACTTAGAAGAACAATGATTTGTTAGACCGGCAATATGGCGACGTAAACAAAAGTCACGTGATTTTACGACGTAGGTGAACGAATTCTGTGTGTGACTTTTCTGACTTTGTTTCCAGTCAATCATCAATGCACAAAGTTATTTATGCATACATTCACACCTCCGGTACAATTTAGCCCAAACATACAACCACACAGGAAAAGGGCCCGAGTAGAAATTCACACCCAGAACCTCAACTGCGATGCGCAGGTGCTTATCACTAGGTGTCAAAGACCTTGGTCGACTCCCACAAAACCTCCGGGTCTCAACTGCTGTCTTGTGGCTTATGTCTCAATATGTAATAGGTCACATTCAATAACCACCATTTAAAAAAAAAAAAAAAAAAAAATATATATATATATATATATATATATATATGCTCCATTTAAACTTCTTTTGATAATATGGATTATTTCCATTTGACTTACCCAATAAAAACTGAGAAAAACTTCATGTAACGCAAACTTTAAAAGTTTCAAAATTCAAAGTGAAATTTTAATAATCCATATCAAAGTATGTATAACTATGAATACTTTTATAGACTGAAATAAATATTTCAATGATCAAGCACAGGCCCCAGCATTTTAAAGAAAATAGTTTAATTAAAAATCTTAATGGCTTGGGCATGAAATCATGGCAACACAACAAATGCAGAGGATATTAAAAAGACAATAAATAAATCATTTAAATAATGACAAAGCAGCAACAAACATTTTAGTAGGCGAGTTGAGAGAAAAAAAAGGCAAGTTTAAAGACTTCTTTTAAAGTGTACATGTTTAAGCGTCCATTTTAAATCAGACATTTTCTGTCTTGTAAATGAGGCGTGTTGGAGGTGACCAATCGAATGAGAGAGCGCGGAGGGGACGAGGGGGGGGGGTTGTCTTTCTGAAAGACACAAAAGTGTAAGTCGAGAGAAGACATATAGCACGGAGGTTATCGTCAATCACGCGAGATCCCTCGAGTGGCTCTCCAAAATAAAAACGTATCACCTTAAAAAGTCCTCCTTAAGGCCTTAAACATGTGACATGAAGTCAATGTGCTACCACGTTAGGTTACATCAGTCCCGAGACGACAATTCTTTAGTACTAGCATTGAAACTGTTAATCTCTTTTTCTTATTAATACCATCTGTGGCTACTGGAGGAAGAAAAGTCTTCCGAAATGGCGAGCAAACCTGCCGAAAGGCACATTTAACAGACACGAACTGACGAGATTCGTTCGAGTAAACCCGGAATGGAATGCGCTCGCTCTTCGCCCGTCCGCCGCGAGCTAGGGAAAGCGGCTTTCTTACTTTGTTGGCGCGTTTCAGTCTGAAAACGGTCCAAGAGAACCTCGAGGCTGCGTGTAGCGCTAAAAAAAAAGGTCGAACACGTCTCAGAAGTCAGGCGACGCACGGAACTAAGGATGGGCAAATGGGCTGCGGAACAAATAGAAAAAATGTCTTCAAGCTCGACACGATGTTACTGTTGAAGCTTTAATGGGCTGTCGAACAATTCGAGACGAAGCGACAATGACAGTGATGTCATCGACGTTACCTTAAATGGGCTGCAAAATAAAGGTATCGGGACCTCTCTGCCTAAACAGGAATCAGAACAAATAGTAGCAGGAAGTTGACGTAAACAAAGGCTGTGGAAACGAACACGCCCAGAAATATATGCTGCCGTTTGGCTCCAAATGCCCATCTCCGTTGCAGAACCACGGACAACCTTGTTCGTACGTT